>NW_027103001.1:300000-468731 GCF_036373705.1 Amia ocellicauda | reverse complement strand
CCACACTCCATGGAAATCAGCGAAACCAAAGGTGCACTCACTGTAGCCTCCAGAGGAATCCATCTCTCTCTGCTTCTGTCCTAGTGATGGGAATTCCGGCTGGTTTCAGTGAGCCAGACCATTTGGCTCAATTCAGCAATAAGAGCCGGCTCTTTCGGCTCCCAAATGGCTCTTCATTTAGTACCACTTCTGGCTTTTATAATTCAGGCAAATTTAGCAATGTTTGGACCTATGATTGGTATGTGTGCACATACATCACTTATTCAATGTAATTATACTTAATCTTATAATTTCCAGAATACCATAATTTACATGTTTTGTATTAAAAAAAAAAACGTAAATCATGTGAAAACATCAAACACTATTACACATGTGTATTGAACGTTTTATTTATATTGAACTATCCAAAACACAAACCATTCCAAGCAAACCACACTCAAAATGGAACCATATAACAAATAAAAAATGAATTACAATGCGCATAACGGCAGCATCCAACAGTTCTAGATGTATATATTACCAGTGACCTTGTCTTTAGTGCAGACTGACATTAAGAAAGTCTAAGTGCCTCAGCTTACAGGGGCTGATCCGGTTTCTGTTATTATCTGCCCTGTTTTGGAGAAGATTCTTTCTGAAGGGACTGATGTTGCTACGATGCAGAGTCTCCCTGCCATCACCTTGACCAGTCGTGGGTAGACTGAAGCCTCGGTCTCCCACCAGCTCAGCGGGTCTGTGGCTCTTTGGATAAGGGGCTCTTCAAGATAGGATCTTACTTCCAGTATAGCATCTGCTGTGGGATTCCTTCTTGCAGTGTCTCCTGTTGCTCTTTCATCAAAGAACCTCCAAACAGCAGACGTTTGTGGCTCCACTTCTAGTGCCCCTGCTCCCTCTTCTCCCTCTTGGCCTCCTAGTGGTGTAGCCTGCTGGCTGCTGGGGCTGCATCTTGCTGCTGCTGTTACTCTTTGAGGTGCCTCATCAACAGCTCTGTTGTCATTGAAGGACAGCTGTTTGAACCTTGGGTCCATTATGGTGGTTTCTGAGAGAACGGTATTGTATTCCATTCTGTGGAACTTTCTTTCCATAGATGCACAGAGAGCAGTCACCAACTCTCTCTCTTTCCCTTTGGTTACTGTTCCTCCTGTCTGGTGGTGGGCTGTTATTCTCTGCAGACCCTTGCACAGGAGTAGCATTTTGGAGGCTGTCACGTAGCTGAAAAAAAAGAGAAAACTCAGAATTATGCTTTGTTTTATTATGTGGTATATGGACTTTGTTCAGTTTATTCTTGTCTATTATTACTGCCATTCCCCTCTAATATGCACCTCAAATATGCAATTATGTAATACTAATGTAAAAACAGTTGTCCATTGTACCTGTCTGCACTGATCTCCACAGTGACTGCTCAAAGGGTTCCTGAACAGTGCATGTCTCTCGCACTTCCTCCCACTCTTCTTGGCTCAGAGCATCAACAGGTGCATTGATAATGGCCAAGGTAGAGATGATTGCATCCTTGGACTCCAGAACCCGTTTCAGCATATGAAATGTTGAATTCCACCTTCTTGTTTGGACCTCAGCTCAGGCATACCCATCTGGCGTTGAGAAGACTTCAGCTTCTCTGTGGCTCGTGTGCTCTTATGGAAGAATTCCCGCATCGCCTTCACTTTGTTCACAGTGGGCTTCATCACCTTCAGGGCATCTCTTACAACCAGGTTGATTGTGTGCACGAGACATGGGTGGTGGGTCCATTTCAAGATGTTAAAAAGCTTTGGTGATGTTAGCTGCGTTGTCAGTAACACAGCAATCCACTTTGTTTTCTACTTGCCACCCTTTTTTTGCACTCTTAGCAGTCCCTCTGCCAAGTTATCTGAAGTGTGTCTGCCACTAAACTCAAAACAGTCCAGAAGATTGGACACCATTTTTTATAATTTTCAATGAAGTGACATGTAGCAGACATGAAGGAAGTGGTGGCTCTGGATGTCCAGCAGTCAGTTGTCAGGCAAAGTGCTGTAGCCTTTTTAACCCTTTCTTGCAGTGAAGCACATTGTCTGTCATACAGTCTTGGAATAGTTGTTTGGGAGAGTGTTTTCCTGCTTGGAAGAACATACATTGGATTGAGAGCATGGGTGTAGCTTCTAAATCCCTTGTCCTCCACGACTGAGAATGGTTGGAATTCCCTTGCAATAATTTTAGCCAATACCTCATCAATTGTGTTTGGTCTTGCTGGGGTCATGGCCTTTGGCATAAATTGGCTTATAGAACTATGGGTTGCAATAGGTCGCAGTACCTGATGCCTGAGGGGTGGCTGTGAGCACTGCAGCAGCAATGGTTCCAGTAATCGCACAGGTATTTTCATTTTCAGTAGCAGGCATGCTAGCTTGCCTGTTTTCTTCCAACTGCATTGATGGATTTATAATTCTAATGTGTCTGTGAAGGTTGTTAGTAGACCCTGCTTGATATGATACTTTACAATTTTTACATTCTGCCTTTGTTGTTTATATTATCAAAATGCATCCAAATGCTACTTCGTTTGTGCCTGTCACTCATCTTGTTTTCTGACCCGTAATTAAAGATGAACTTTTCGCCACACTGCTCGGCCGCACCACTCGCACTGACTGAATGTTGTGTTGAGGTGTGTGTGCTGCACCAAACGGGAGCACCGGGACAATGTCATCATACGCAGCACATCAACACAACATTCATACTTTTATTCTGTCTTGTATTCATTTATAAGAAATAAAAACATAAGAACAGACATCCTTTCTCAGATGGGACCCGGCACATTCGCGAACGACATCACTATTCTGTCCCTGTGCGCCGTGTTGATCTGGGTCCTGCTCCCAGGTCTGCCACCTCCCCTCCTGTCTGCTGAAGTCCACTTTCCAATGTGGGAGGTCTCTGCGGCTCGTATCAGACGCTCCCTCCTCTCCTCTCCCAGGGCAGGGTGATTAAGTGGGGACGCGTGTGAAGAGTGCAGGTGGACCCAGGTGAGTTGTGCGGTGGTGATTGGCTCAAAGAAACACAAATAATAAGGCACGCGTGCAAACAATCAAAATAATACTAAGTGAATAACAAATTAAACAATAAAGTGAAAGATAATCAACACACAAAATAATGGCAATATAGAACCAAACAAAATACACAAGCCATATTGCATAAAGTGAAGTGAAATATAAATATAATAAGTAATGGTGATTAAGGAGCTAATTAACACCGTCCGTGACATTTACATTGGTTGGGTGTGTGGATACCAATAATTATTTTTGTTTTATTGAAATACAAAATAATTCTATTTTTCCGAAGTGCTGAACTTTAATACAGTCTAGAAAGATTAATATTTTTTGTCTTGGGCTATATTATTATTACCATAGTTTTTCTATTGTATAAGTATCTTGGAGTAGGGGCATCTCACCTGTCCTGTAAGATTTGGGAGGGTAGGAATAGTGTAGTTATTTTCTCTGTTTACTTGTTGTGTGCCCCATTACTGTTAGTTCAGGTAGCCACTGTGAATTTAAATCCTGAACCCTACTTTGCCAAATAAGGTCACAGCTTTACTTTGGTATGTAAAAAAAAAAAGAAATAAGAAAGAAAAGAAAACGCAGGATAGGCACATACCTCAAATTTGGCACATACCCCCTGTGGCCCCCCTAACTGGCACCGTGGACAAAACACTGTCAGCACCCCCCCCACCACTAACATCATGGACAATACACCCCCCCGATGATGGCCCCGCTACGATTACAACTGGCCCCAGCCATGCCCCCCGAGATGAAAGGGGCTAGAACCACCGCTGAATGGCTTGTTAGTGAGTTTGACTTAGGATCATGTTTTTAGTTGTTTAATATCTGCAATATGAATAGCCTACAATCATTACACATAAGTTTGATTTAAAATAACTAATTAAAGGTTAGATATACTGTATAACTTTGAATACTATTCTATACGGAGACATTATGTATTCTTACCATGGCAACTTCGATATTCTTGTTTCTATTAACTTTTGCATGTAAAGATTACATATTGTGGTTATGGGATACTTCGTTGCATTTTTTGGCATGTTGTTGTTTTCTTTTATGTGTGACTTTTAACTTTATACCCTATAGGATCCAATAACTTTAAACAGTATAACAATAATAATATTATAAGAGAAGACCAGCTAATGTATTGTTTACATGCAAAACCTTGGAAAAACATACTATAGTAAGCAAATGTAAACTATGAGGAAATATAATATTTGCACCCACAGTATAATGGACTGGGGGATAATCAGTATTTAAAAACTTTAAACTTTCAATATTTCCTTAAGTGACATTACGTGTACATCTAGATTGGTGATTGTTTCGTTACTCTGTAGTATTTCCTTCTTTGCGTCATCCTGCCGAGCTCATGAATTCTTGCCAAGGATGTTTTTCCTTGACTCCTTTGTCTCCGCAGTGAGGCTGACTGGGACGAAGTATGGCTGTGGAGATGGGGGTGTGGGGCCTGCACGGTCATGGTCTCGCAATACCAGCCCCAGTCCAAGAGGATACTGTATATTTTCTGTGACATCTTCCGAGGAACAGTGCCTTCATTGAAACTGTGGCGACATAGAAACTAAAGCAATCTTCTGTCCTGTCTCGAAGCAGTACAAGGAGAAGCTGACATGGGAGACGTCAAACAGCAGTTAGATTATTTATTATTATTTGTAAACCTAATAAACTGCCTGGCTTGAAATGTCTCTATGGTGACATAGTGAAAAAAGGTGTTACGAGTTGGACGCCATGGCGTAACAAACTGAAAAAAACAGTTTTCGGCTAGAGAACATTTGACAGTACCTGATATTATGGCAACTGCCCTGTTTTGGAAATTACAACATTTAATATCTTTGGTTTATATTTACAATAGGGCTATTTTGAAACATTAAGGCAGATTGCATGCTTCTCCTGAAACCTCCGAAGTTTTCCTGTCCTGTCTTCCTGTCATGCGATATGTTTATATTGTATATTGTTCAGCTCGGCTACTATTTCTGATTAGCCAGCTATGTATTATATTGTATTTTTCTCATTGGGTCTGTGACCCGCTCCTATTGGATCAGGGGTCCACTGCCATGATATTGCGCGGAGGCCGCACAAGTGCTTGATTGCCTACACCAGACATTGTGCAAGTAGATTACGGCCTCGCTCCTAGCTGCACTAGTAGAGCAGCCGGCCTTGTTCTTGTAAGTGGAGGGCATAAGAGTTAACCTCTGTAGCCCCGCTTTGTATATGCAGATAGCAGACAGCTCCCGGTAGAGCGTGACTATGGTCCTCGCTCCTGGACGGCTCAGGTGCGGCCCTACGGGATCCCTGAGGTAACTGTCTGGAGTTGTGTTGCCTAGGCACCCTTGCGGTGCACCTCGTGGCAGGCTCCCTTATCAGCTCGCTGCCTCCGCCCCTGCGACGGCTTTGTTATACAGCAACCCCTCCCCCTTGGGCAGTGCTTCCGACTTGAAAGATAACGATAGGTTGCGTATGCAATACAGTACACACAAACCATTATTTGAATAGGCACACAAAGCGCCAACTAAGCATGAATGATAGTATAAATGAAAAACACTTGTGGCTTTTGCTTTTTCATGTACAGGGCATAGCAGTTTGCAATAAAGTTTATTCATACATGTAGTAAACACACATACACACAGGCATCCAAATGTGTAAAGTATGCTTCCAACAAGGCCGACTTCATCTCCGCCTTCGCCTCCCACCACTCTCTGGATTTCCTCGCTCTCACTGAGACATGGATCTCCCCGGAGAACTCATCCACCCCTGCTGCCTTATCCTCTGTGTTTGTCCTGTCCCACTCCCCCTGTCTTACTGGGTGGGGGGGGAATAGGGCTCCTGCTCTCCCCTTCTCTGCTATTCTCTGTGCCACCCCCCTCTCTCTCCTCTATCGCCTCCAACAGCTTTGAATTCCCTCTCACCTCTTTCTTCTAGTTCTCTACTGTCCTCCTGGTTCACTCACCACCTTCCTGGATGAACTCGACTTTCTTCTCTCCTCCCTCCCCTCGCTGTCCTCACCTACCATCCTCTCCAAACCCTCCCACTCTGCCGGATTTCTTCCTCTCTTTTACTCCTTTAACTTCTCTCTCTCCGTCTCCACCCACTCACAGTGCAGGCTGCCAGTTAGACCTCATCTTGTCTAGAGGCTGTTCCCCTTCGCAACTCTTCGTGACACCCCTGGACATCTCAGACTCAGAATCACCACCGAGACGGCTCTCCTGGCAGTCACTGACTCCCCCCGGTGTGCTCGGGCGGCCTCCCTCTCCTCAGTCCTCATCCTCCTTGATCTCTCTGCAGCATTTGACACTGTCGATCACTCCATCCTCCTCTCCTACCTCGCTGACCTCGGTATCTCTGGAACTGCTCTCACCTGGATCTCCTCCTACCTCAACGACTGGACCTACCAAGTGACATGGCAAGGTTCCTCATCCACCCCCCAACCTCTCCTCATAGACGTACCCCAAGGCTCCATCCTGGGCCCGCTCCTGTTCTCTCTCTACACTCGCTCCCTGGGCCCCCTCATCGCATCCCATGGTTTCTCCTACCACTTCTATGCAGATGATGCCCAGATCTTCCTGTCTTTTCCCTCTTCTGACCCTCTCATCCCTTCTCGCATCTCTTCCTGTTTGTCTGCTATCTCCGCCTGGATGCAGTCACACCACCTCAAGCTCAACCTCTCTAAATCGGATCTCCTCTTTTTCCCCCACTCTTCCTCACCTTCTGCTGATCTCCCCATCTCAATCCCCTTGGAATCCACCACACTTTCTCCTGCTTCTTCCGCTAAAAATCTAGGAGTCATTCTTGATCCTGCGCTCTCCTACACCCAGCACATCACCACACTGACAGGCACCTGCAGATTCTTCCTGAGCAACATACGCCGAATCCGTCCCTTCCGCACCAACTTCTTGACTCAGCTGCTCGTCCAGTCACTGGTCCTCTCCCGCCTGGACTACTGCAACTCCCTCCTGGCCGGCCTGCCTGCAATTACTACCCGCCGCTCCAGCTCATCCAGAACTCTGCGGCTCGCCTGGTAATCTCTTTCCCTCGCACACACTACTCCACTGCTCCGCTCCCGCCACTGGCTCCCGATACCGACACAATATTATTATTATTTTTTTTATTTCTTGGCAGACGCCCTTATCCAGGGCGACTTATAAAATAAGTGCAATACAAAGTGCAAGAATACAGTTAAATACAAGGCATCAAACATTACAGATTCAAATTTACATTAAACAAAGCAATTCAAGATATAATACATTTTACAACTTCCAATTTATACAGTTAAGTGCAGTAAGTGCGGACATACATCCTGGAAAGTAAAGCTAAGTGCTGTCAAGATGTAAGGTACAGTCAAGGGTTACAGGAAAGGGAGCAAGGAGGAAAATCAATCAATAATCCAAGAAGCATGACAAAATGCTATGAAGTGCTATCTAACGGGGATTAAAGGGACTAATATTACAAGTACTGTCTGAAAAGATGTCTTGAGTTAGCGCCGGAAGGATATATTAGTTGTAATATTAGTCCCTTTACTCTCCTGTAAGGTAGCACTTCACAACATTTTACCATGCTTCTTGCCTTGTATTACTAATACTTGTATTATTGATTTCCCCCTTGCTCCCTTTCCCGTAGCCCTTGACTGGGACCTAACATCTTGACAGCACTTAGCTTTCACTTTCCAGGATGTATGACTTTACTTATTGTATTTACTTGTGTAAATTGGAAGTTGTAAAATGTATTATGTTTTGAATTGCCTTGTATAATGTAAATTTGAATTTGTAATGTTTGATGCCTTGTACTGAATTGTATTCTTGCACTTTGTATTGCGCTTCTATTTTGTAAGTCGCCCTGGATAAGAGCGTCTGCCAAGAAATAAAAATAATACTAATAATGTGTATTCCCGAACATACAGTGAGGGGAAAAAAGTATTTGATCCCCTGCTGATTTTGTACGTTTGCCCACTGACAAAAAAATGATCAGTCTATAATTTTAATGGTAGGTGTATTTTAACAGTGAGAGACAGAATAACAACAAAAAAATCCAGAAAAACGCATTTCAAAAAAGTTATAAATTGATTTGCATGTTAATGAGGGAAATAAGTATTTGATCCCCTATCAATCAGCAAGATTTCTGGCTCCCAGGTGTCTTTAATACAGGTAATGAGCTGAGGTTAGGAGCACTCTCTTAAAGGGAGCACTCTCTTAAACGTACAAAATCAGCAGGGAATCAAATACTTTTTTCCCTCACTGTAACCCATTATCAATACAAATAAGGGGAATGTTTTTTTTTCTTTCTCTCAATGTTCTAACACTCCTCAAACAACAAAAATGCAGTAGAAGAAAAGACATTTGTGCTAGGAAAAAGAACAGAAAAAATTAGGCTACATCTCACCTTCTTTGTGGGTCTGGCCATAAGACTTCATCCACATCACATGCGATGTTGTCTTGAGCCAGGCAGCATGGAAAGTATCGCTTGGAGTGCCATATCCAGGCCTGGCATGACCCCTGATCGATGTCTCCACAAGCCTCCTCCATTGCCTGTAGAAGGGGTATGCGTTGGTGGGGCTGGCGATCATACACCTTCCAACGTCATACAGAGAAGAATTCTTCAATAGGATTCAAGAACGCAGATTATGGGGGCGATTGAGTTTGATGAAAAGTGGGTGACCTGTGAACCAATTGCGGACCACAGCAGCCCGGTGGAAACTAACATTGTCCCAGATGATAACGTACCTGGGCTTTTCTGGCACCCAGTCATTAGGGATTAGTCTGTTTGTGGAGGGTGTCCAGAAATGTGATGATGTGTGCAGTGTTGTATGGGCCAAGGATTGCATGATGGTGAAGGACCGCACACATTGTTACGTTGCCACCACGTTGTCCTGGGATGTTGATGATTGCACGGTGTCCGATGATATTTCTGCCGTGGCCGCTTGTTTTTGCAAGATTGAAACCTGCCTCGTCCACATATATTAGCTCACGATGCACTGAATCTGCTTCTAGCTCCATGACAAAACAATGTAGCACAGTATGAAAAGACAGGGATCAGTCAATATGATGTAGCACCGTGCACTTCCAGATCCAGTACCAATGATAGGATAGTATAGCTTACGTGCAGATATTCATATCTCAGTTGTTTTACACGGTCTGAGTTTTGTTCGAAAGGAACTCTGTATAGCTGCTTCATCCCAATTCTATTAAGTTTCAGTAGACGAGAGAGTGCCGAGAGACTCACTCTGTTGATGTTGTGGAATGTGTGTTATCTGCCATTATGTGGTCCTGCAGTTCTCTGAGTGTGATGCAGTTATTTTATATTTACAATGTGCGTTTCCTGCTCTGGGGTGAACAGTCGACCAGATACTGGTTTTCTTGCAGTTCTCTAAAAACATTTGAATGGTTTTATAGTTTTTCCCAATTGCATACACACTATTATACCACAATACTCCTAAACTGTTAACACAATGCCCATAATAAAAAGTCACATCTGCTAAACACACACAGGGGAAAATTCTGGCCTAAAAACTATATACACAGCCCTCAAAATCAAAGAATTGGGTCAGAATCACACACACATACATCATATCTGTTTCTCACACTGAGCATTAAGAATACACTGTGTTTAGAAAAATAAAACTCTCTCCTCAAAATGGAAGATTCATGTAGGAAAACAAAAAGAATCCATCAACACAGACAGTAAAGAACTTTATATTATACAATGTTTGATCCTGGCCAGTCGTGGCACAGTGGTGTGTTGCCTTACAGCTCTAGGGGTCCCAGGTTCAAGACCCAGCTTGGGTTGCCTGTCTGTATGGAGTTTGCATGTTTTCCCCGGGTACATGTGGGTTTCCTCCCACCATCCAACGACATGTGGGTTAGCTTAATTGACCATACTAAATTGCCCTGTATGTGTGTGTGTGTGTTGCCCAGTGCTGGCCTGGCATCCTGCCCTGGGTGTGTTCCTGCCTTGCACCCTATGCGTGCTAGGATCAGCTCCAGCTTCCCTGCGACCCTAAGTGGTTTTGAAAATGGATGGATGCATGGATGATCCTGCCTACCCAAAAATTATCAATGTATTTATATATAACAAGCAACAAAATGCAATGACTGATAGCAGCCCACATGGTTATGTTTCCACCCCTTTGGCCAGGGACCTGCTCGCTGGCCAATGATGTTCCTTCCCCAGCACCGCCTCTTGAATCCTACCTCGTCCACATAGATGAACTCAATGTGGTCATCGCTGGCATCAAGCTTGAGTATTCTCTGATCATGTAGGAACAGTGATTAGAACATGGTGCATTACTGCACTTCCTGGACCTCTGTCTCTTCCAAGTGCACAATAGTACTGGAAACAGTTTCATACTCACTTGCATGTAAAAGTAGCACATCTCTTTCACACGATCAGAGTTCCTCTCAAATGGTACACGATATATTTGCTTCATGCTCATCCTGTGCCTTCTCAGCAAACGATCAATAGTGGATATTGAAACATGGTCTATGTTCTGAAACATCCCATTATCCTCTATTATACACGTTTGGATTTCTCTGAGTCTAATCGCATTATTTGCCATGTGCCGTGTGGGTTTTCTCCAGGCTCTGCAGTTTCCTCCCACTGTCCAAAGACATGCAGTTTAGGTTATGTTAAATTGCTGTGTATATGTTGCCCAGCGATGGCCTGGCATCCTGTCCTGGTTGTATTCCTGCCTTGTGCCCTATCACTGCCGGGATCGGCTCTGGCTGCCCCGCGACCCTCACAGGAATTGTGTGTTTTGAAAATGGATGGATGGGTTTGCAGACGTGAAGTGTGTTGTAGTACATTAGCACTTTGAGTTTTGTCTGATGACTCATGTATTGCACAAAAGGTACAGGTGTTTTCTCAATGACAATTGTGCCAACACATTGAGAGTTGCGAGTAATGTTTTGCAACATGAGTGAACTGGACTCACCAATTGAGTTGAAGAAAGGTGAAGGTGTGCATAGTCCTGCAGAAGTGGTTCTGGGATGTTAGCTTGAACCTCGGATCACTCTGTGCATGCTTTCGGTCACAGTGTATAAACGACTGAGAAACTGTAGTGAGAGATCCTTCTCATTATGAAAGTACAGTACATATTACTGTACCAGTAAGACTACAGCACTTACCGGTTTCCATCTCAAAATATCCCAATTATACCTGCAACAGTATAACAGCTCATATTTGATTGAACCCATTGCTCACTTGTTAAATACATTGCCTAAAAGTGTTAATTATTTCAGAGATAGTACTTCAAGAATCACTGTTAGTGTTTAAGCATTCAGAAAAACCTGAAAATTGTCACGAGTGGCAGTGAACAGTGGGTCCAGGGGTGTCGCAAATGGGAAACCCCACCATGCTCTCCCTGGCTTCACCATCAGGATTTATTTTGCCTGGGGCCCCCACATACCCTAGAATCACCTCTGACTGGGTCGCATGAAGTCTCGCTACGCCATCCCAACTGAGTTACGCGAGGTGGGGACTCGCTCCCACTCACTTATTTCCCCCTGCAGGTAAGGTCCCAGGACAGACGTCACCAGTAAATAAGAAAGGTCTTATTCTAGTCCATTAAATAAAATTCACCATGTACAATACAACAGGGGCAACTAGCAGGGCACGAAATCTGACCGTTCTCTCAATGTTTTTTTTACAATTAAAATTGCCTTTAATCACCTGGGCAAAAATAAAAATACAGAAACCTATACAAAAGCTGAAAATATAATAAACTATACTAAATTCCCAAATAAAACTAAGCCCAGACAATACCCCCTATATTCACAATCAAAAAACGTATGTATGAAACGATGGAGAATGGCGAGAGAATGGTCTCAATTACACAGTCCCAACCCGGCTCGGCCTCCGGTTCCGTCCCAGGCTAGAGATCCTCACAAACGAGCAGCTCGTCCGCACAAGCAGCCCCAATCCAGGACAAAGAGCAGTCTCAGGAGGAGGACACGCTCGCTCACTGGCAAGTGCTGCGATCACAAGCTCACAGGGATATTGAGCGCGTCCCTCTCACCCGTCCGCTATGTGCTTCTCCCTCCGGCTGCTGGTCCGGAGCCCCAAAGTGCCGTCTATCGCCGAGAAGCTGGAAACCGCAGAGCCAAGAAGGCAAGTCCAGGAATACAGTCTTGTAGAAGCCAAGTCAATGTCTCTGGCCAGTAATAGTCCCTTAGATCCTCTTGTCGCTGTCGAGTCACTGCGTCCAGCGGCTAATGTTTCTCCAGGCAGCTCCCGATCTGCAGGGACCCGCTCCGACCCTGCGAGGAGTTAGTGCCTACCGGCTGGCACCCTCACAGCCGATATCCTCTCCTCTGTAACCCGTCCCGCAGTCACTGTCCCTGCTGGTGCTCCGCCGTGCCCCTTTGTTCTGGCAGGGCAGCCTTTATCTCCAGCTGAGTGTCCACAGGTGTAGTGGCCATGAGGGAAGGCGGCCGCTGCTCAGTGATACAGGTGCGCCGCATTGGGGATCAAAGCTTCTGCCTGTTCAATAATAGTGAATATCAATTAATGTCAATCAATCAGTGAATACAATCAATGAAAACAAACAATTTGAGAACACGACTCAATCAGTGAATAATTAAAATTAAATCAAATAAACAATAATAACAGTATAAGTGCAATAAAGAATCACATGGAGCCTTGGTACAGTCTGTGATTAATGCAACACTGTGGAGTAGTGCTTAGGGCTCTGGACTCATATTGTGGGTTTTGGGTTCAAATCCCAGGTGGGGCAGTGCTGTTGTACCCTTGAGCAAGGTACTTCACTTAGATTGCTCCAGTAAAATACCCAGTTGTATAGACCAACTCTGCCTCCTCCAGAACCGCTCCTTCTCATCCCTGGCACCTAAATGGTGGAACGACCTGCCCACCGAAGTCAAAACAGCAGAGTCCTTGACCTCATTCCGGCACTTACTCAAGACGCATCTCTTCCGACAGCACTTGTAATATTAGTCCTCTATCCCTGCTAGATAGCACTTCACAGTTGTATTATGCTTCTCGCGTTCTTGATTGTTTTCCTCCTTGCTCCCTTTCCCGTAGCCCTTGACTGTGACCCTACATCTTGACAGCACTTAGCTTTCACTGTCAAGGATGTAGGATGTCACTTACTGTACTTGTGTAAATTGTAAATTGAAAATTGTAAAATGTATTATTTTGAATTGCTGTTTTAGCTAAATTTAATTTGTAATGATTGATTGCCTTGTAGGAGGAGTAGAATTAGACACACGGAAAGGAACATAGAAACTCGCTGCCTAAATCCCACTGCTATTCATAAATTCACTACCCTGTTGCCAAATGCTAGCTTTATCAAAAGAAGGATCTGCAGATGAATTATTAAATAATTTCAACAATACACTAAGCACTGCTTTAGTAGCCCCATTAAGGACACGACAAATAAAAACCAACAAAACACTCACCGTGGTTTGACGAACACACTCGCTCACTTAAAACAGAATGCCGTAGATGTGAGCGTAAATGGAGAGAATCAAAACTAGAGGTCTTCACATGGCATGGAATGACAGTATAATAAGATACAAGCAGGCCCTGTCCTCTGCTAGGTCTGCCTACTACTCCAATTTAATAGAGACGCATAAGAATAACCCGCGTTTTCTTTCTAATACAATAGCGACACTTACTAACCAGAAGGTAAAGCCTTCAGAGGTCATCCCCCCAATTTCACCTGTAGTGACTTCATGGATCATTTCAATAGCAAAGTTAACAGCATTAGAAAACAGATAGAACAGGAAACATACACAGATACTATAGCTGACACATGCAGTCCTTCACAGCCCCTGCCTACCTTGGACTCATTTAACGTAGTAAATCACCAGGAATTGGTCTCCTTAATTACTAAAATGAAAACAACAACCTGCGCACTAGACCCTATACGCACTAAACTGCTAAAACAATCTCTGCCATGAATTATTCACAGAATACACAATATTATCAATGTCTCTTTATTCTCAGGATCTGTTCCTGAATCATTTAAAATAGCTGTAATTAAACCACTTCTTAAGAAACCCAGTGTCGACCCTAACCAACTTAAACACTATCGACCTATCTCAAACCTTCCCTTCCTTTCTAAGGTTCTAGAGAAAGTAGTTGAAAACCAACTGCAAGCTTTTTTAACCGATAATCATCTTTATGAAGAATTTCAATCAGGCTTCCGTTCCGGCCTTAGTACAGAAACGGCCCTGTTAAAAGTATTGAATGACGTGTTTCAGTCCTCCAATGTAGGGCACACCAGTGTTATTATTTTATTAGACTTAAGTGCTGCTTTTGACACAATCGACCACAAAATCTTGATACACCGCTTAGAAAACAGTATTGGCCTATCTCGCAATGTGCTTTCATGGTTTAAATCATATCTGTCAAACAGACTCCAATATGCACAGATTAACGAGAACCACTCAAATTTAACTGAGGTTAAGTACGGAGTCCCACAGGGCTCAGTCCTCGGACCTATACTTTTTTCATTGTACATGCTCCCTTTAGGTGATATCATTCAACGACATAATATTAACTTTCACAGTTACGCAGACGACACACAATTATATCTGTCAGTAAATCCTAACAACACCATAGACCTAGAAAAACGAATCTGCTGTCTGTCTGAGATTAAAACATGGATGAGAAAAAAAAATCTTATGCTTAATTCTGACAAAACAGAAGTCATAATTTTAGGAGACAAAAATCGAACTGTTCATCATTCACTAACAAAACTGAGTAATGATAACTTTAATTTCTCCCCTAAGGGGATGGCATGAAACCTGGGTGTCATCTGTGATCATAATCTATCTTTTGAATCACACATTCAGAATGTGTCGAGATCTTCCTTCCTCCAGCTTAGAAACATTGCTAGACTAAGACAATTCCTCTCGTTACAGGACACTGAGAAATTGATACACGCATTTGTTACATCTAGATTGGACTACTGTAATGCCATTCTGTCAGGCAGCACAAACAGAGCTATTTGTGCACTTCAGTCCAAAATGCTGCTGCAAGAATCCTAACAAAAACATAAAAACATGAACACATCACTCCAGTATTGGCTTCTCTTCACTGGCTGCCCGTGCACTACAGGATAGACTTTAAAGTGCTCTTATTAACATTTAAAGCACTAAAGGGACTGGCACCTCCCTACCCGTCTGATGAGGCACAACCCATCCCAGAAGCACCTCACAATGGAGGGTCAACGGGGCATCCACACCCAAGGTTTGATGAGCCATCGCAACCCAAAGCCTATTGATGGTCCAAACCCTCCACCCCCGATGGCCAGCGAGAGGCCTCCTCCACAGGGAAGACCACAGCCAGCAGCACCGATAAAGAACTTTCTGATCTCCTTGCTGCTGTAATAAGTATACTGCCTGGAGGGGAGGCAACCATTAGGCCTAGGCCCTAGGCCGTGGACCCCCAGAGATTCATTTTCTCCTACATGCCATCCTTAGGAGTTTTCTTGTTTTTCTCTCCTCCGTTCCTAAATGCTTTATTTACTTAAATGTTCACTCACTTTATTCTAGATCATGTAAAATGTTTACAGGTCTATATTTGATTTTATTGTATTTATGTTTTTTATTTTGCTGTACGTTTGTTGTATGTTTACCAGTCTGTAAAGCACTCTGTGGCTACCCTGCGAAGGGCGCTATACAAATAAAAATGGATTGATTGATTGATTGTACTTCACTGTATTTTTGCAGTTATGTTGTAAGTCGCCCTGGATAAGGGCGTCTGCCAAGAAATAAAAATATTAATAATAATAATAATAATAATAATAATAATAATAATAATAATAATAATAATAATAAATGGGTACAAATGTAAGTCGCCCTGGATAAGAGCGTCTGCTAAATGACAAATAATGTAATGTAAACTCTGCCACCTACTGTTTGACATGTTAAATAGATAAATTCTGTGATCAAATTGCATTTCAACGATACAAACCAAGACCAGTTAGGGGAATTAAGAATTAAATATTTGAGACCCAAAGAAAGTAGAGATTAACTTTAAAGCTTTCCTTTTATACAAGTTAAAATGGTATTTCCACAACACAGTCCTAAATTCCTGTCATTTCTTTGGGGATTGTGTGCTGGAAATATATCACATTGACCATTTATAATGTGCTCTTTTTAGGGGTTTTAACAACTGGTACAGAAAACATTGTCAATAATGTATAATATCCTTACAAAAATGAATTATCTATAGCTGTACTTTAAGATTTACTTGCTTATTTATTTGGTGATCCTATTTTTTAACCCAGAAACATTGTGGAAATATCTCAGGTTCATGTTTAACTTACAGTTTCTCTGCTGTTCCTATGGATGTTTTACACCATCCCCCTTAAAGTATTCTTTATTTATTAATATGCTGTAAATGCATTGTTTGCTAGGGCTGTTAAGAGGGACATGAAGTCTTTGAAAATTGATATGTTTCACTGACTATTCAAAATGTATCAACACTATTTTCCTGGAAATTACACACAATTAAAGGTGAAAAATGCACGTTACTGAGACTAATGTGTTAATATATTTCTATATTGGATAATAATAATCATAGTAATGCAGTAAACTAGGTATTTTGAATAGATGAGTAATGCATTACATGCATTTGCTGGCAGTTTGTAATAGCAGGACTTTCTTTATGTTTGTACACTTATGTCCTCATTACTGGCCTATTTCCACTGAGGAGCTGTTTCCAATTGTCAACGGTGACTGTTGGGGTAAAATTGCCTCCTATGTATTGTATATACCCACTGTATAACTGTTAGAAAATATAGGAAACTTTCCAGTAAGTTACTAGTTAGGAACTGTGAGTTATTCATAACTTTACTTATTATCTATGTCTTATGCACACTGCTGAAATAGCTTGCAGAACTGCTTGTAATCCAAGCAGCTGTGGCAGACACAAAACATGTTGTTCGTACAGTATGTGCTACATTTTCCCCTTCCCGAAACACAAATATATTATGGGTTACACACATCCTCGGACAATAACATTCCCACGAGGCATGACATGTGTACCTGCTTGTGGGAACACTGCAAAATCAGTACTATTATGGTGTGTAACTACATATCGGAACTGCCCCGTAACTATCACTGAAGATGTTTGTTAGACTGTATAAAGGCTGTGTGAAACTTTAAATAAACTGAAGATAAACGAACGGACTACTTCTGTGTCTGTGCATTTTTCTTCCCGAGCGCTCGTCTCCTGCTGAAAAGTCTCCCCTGTAGCTGAAACGCTGACTGGCCTGACTGCCCGATTCACTGGGATCCGAAGGGCTGCTTCAACTGAAGCGTTGTACCTTAACAGTGACCTTGACAGATTTCCCTTCAAATAACCGAGATGTTAGATAGAGTCAGAGGGACATTAGTTATAGAATCAATAGCAAACTGTGATCACAATATGGTCATCTTTGAGGCATTCTTTCTAGAAACAAGGCCCAAGTCTAAAGCAATGGTCTACAATTTTAGAAAAGCAAACCTTGAAGGTATGAGGCGACACTTGGAAGAGGTAGACTGGAGCACACTGGATCAGATTCAGTTGAAAATGGATGGGTATATTTAAGAATATACTACTTGAGGCTCAGGAGAAATTTATACCAAAACTTAGCAAATTGAGGACCAAAAAACATTGGCCAAAATGGTTTAATGGAAGTATGCAAAAAAATTTGAAGAGAGAGAAAATGTGGTATAGCGCATACAAAAGGGATAGAGACTAAACAAAATACAAAGAATATGGTGAACTGCAAATAGATCTTAAGAAAGGGATCAGGAAAGCAAAGAGGGAAATAGAAAGAAACATAGCTCTATAACGAATGCAAAGAGCTTTTTTCAATACTACAACAGCAAGAGGTCAATAAAGGATGAAGTGAAACAGATAGAGGGCAAAAATTGAAGAATTTTGGAAAATGAACAAGATATGGGGTGGGGGTGTGTGGGGTTTCGGCCCAGGGTTGTGTCCTTGAGGACCTTTGCGAAGATCCTCACACCCGTCTTGTTGAGGTGGACGTGGTCATACAGGTGATGTGGCTGGATGTCTCAGTGGTGTGCCAGGTGGACGTTGGGGAGGAGGGCACATCTTCGGGACACTTCTGCGTTGATGGCCTGGATGATGTGCAGGGGCACGTCTGTGCGGGGCAGCAGTGTGGAGATGGTGATTTTGGCAGTTGGGAATTCCTCTGTGGCTTTCGTTGCCACCTGTCTCAGGGCTGAGGCCACATCGCCCCTGCGGGCACTCAGGTCGTTAGTGCCGGTGTGGATGAGGATGTGTTTGACCTGGCACAGCCTCCTCTTGGAGAGCAGCTCCAGGGCTCTCTGTGCTGTCGGGCACCAAAGCTTTTTCACTTTTCACCCAGGGAAGAGGCGCCTCTCATCCAGGAACTTCCCATTGGAGTCGCTCAGAATGACCACCTCTGTGTTGACCTGCCACTCCGGGTTTGCGTCGGGAGTGGTGGGGGCAGCGGGTGTGTTTTGGGGGAGTGGCGTTTCAGGGGGTTGTGTATTAGTGGCAGGTCTGGTGATAGTGGGGGTGTCAGGAGTGGTGGGGAGTGTGGGTGGATCAGTGGGTGCATCAGTGTTGGAGGTGTCAGGGGTTGGAGGTGTTGTGGGTTCAGTGCAGTGCAGTCTCTGTGCTCCAGTGATGTGTAGCTCCTCTCTTAGCTCCTCCAGCTGGCTCTGCAGGCTCCTTAGCTGGCTGTGCTGGGGTGTCCTGGTCAGCTCCTCCCTCGCTCTGCGCAGCTCCGTCCTCAGGGTTTGTCTCTGCTCCTCCAGGTCTCTCACTGCTGCTCTCAGCTCATGGATCTCAGCCTTGTGCTGCATCTTTAGTCCCTGAACTCCGCAAACTCCAGCTCCAGCACTGATAGGCATTCCTTTAGTGTTTTAATGTTGCTGGAGAGTTTTGGGGAGACAGGGGGGCAGTCTGTGGGAGATGGGGCACTGTCTGGCTCCGTGTGGCTGGGGGCAGACTGCAGGGTGGCTGGCTCTGGCACGTTTCTCTACCTCAGTCTGCTGCTTTGAGGTGTGGAAGCCGAGAGATAATTGGTCCAGGCTACTCTCGCTGCCCTGCACCATGATGGTCCCGTTGTGGTATACATTAAAAGTGAGCATCACACTGTCTGTGTCTTTCTCTACCAGCACTGAGATCTGCCTGCCTCTGCTAATGCCCCTCTTGTTGTTATTGGGGTATGTCTGGCACAGGGTTTTGTGAAAGGCGCTGTAGAACAGTAGATTGTTCTTGACCCTGTTTTCTCCTTTACCGGTGTAGTCTAGGATGAGGGTCTCAGGAGATGCTCTCATCACAGCTTGTTTGTAGTCCTTCTTAGCCTGTGCAGAGCGAATGTCTTCAGGGTATCGGATTTCAAAAGGCAGCTCTGCAGTCAGACTGCTGTTCGATAGATTTGTATCAGTCTCAGTGGCAGTTGGGCTCTCTCCTACTGTCACTCTATTCAAATCGGAGCTCTGCATTTTCATTGGCTGAGTCAACTACTGAGAATGCTTATTTATTTTATTAATATATATTGTTTTGTTTAATAATTTGTCTCTATAGGTGAAAGGTCTTACCTCCAATTCTTGTCTTCAGCTTTTCTTTTCTCACTTTTCTTCCAGAACTGTCTCTCTGCTTTCTTCTTTTTGTGTTTTTCTTAAAATTATTATTTTTTGAATACTTTTTCTTCTGAATTTCTATTCCATGTCTTCTGTGTATGTTTATAGTGCTATATATTCATTTGTAAATGACAAATTAAATCTGCTTATGTATAAAAACAAATGTTTTTAAGAGCTCATATTCCTCTCTCTCTCTCTCTATTTCTCTCTCTCCCTCTCAATTCAATTCATTTGTATTGTCAAAGCAATTGGACATACATACATATACATATATATATATATATATATATATATATATATATACACACACATACATACATATATACATATACACGGAAAATGAATAATAGAATTATGAATCATGTAATCAAGTACAGAAAAAGAAAATGTAATAAAATGTGATCTTTAATCTTTATTCTTTAATATCTTTAATACATACACATAAAGAAAATAGGTTTACTATTTCCAGATTCCTTTTTTGAAATACAACGACATGCATTACAAACGAGTATTTACATTATATTTACAGCCGGTGCTCGTGTGTCACTGTGTCCCTCAGGCTGTGGTAGGCGCTGACATATTGGGCAGCCAGGGTGACTGTGTGTCCCTCCCCCAGGAGGACTGAGTGTTTTTCTTTTTTCTCAGTTTTGTCACAGGTTGGGTGGGCATCCATTATGTTGTTACAGAATGTGTCCCTTATTTTGGGCTAAAGTTTTCCGTGGAGGGGAACGTGGATCAGTTTGTACCATTTTTGGGAGGATCTGCCTTGTTGGGGCGGAGCTGTGATCCAGGTGAACAGCAGATCGGGCATAGGTGGGCATGTGGGCAGAGGAGTAGGAAGGCCGGTCAAGCAAATAAGCTAGCTAAGGTACGCAGCAGCAGCAAGCAGCCCCCCCATCCAGACAGCCAGCCAGTCTGGCTGGCAGTGACTGAGTGGTTGACAGACGGCAAGCAACGGAATGTACGTGCTCTGTGATGTCATAGCAGTCAGCTGAGAGAGGCTCGTGATGTCATGGCTGAGCTGGCTGGCTGGCTGGCTGGCGGGCTGGCTGGCTCTGTGTGTGTGTGTGTTTGTGTGTGTGTCTGTTTTTCTGTTTGTCAGTCTGTCTGTCTGTCTCTCTCTCTCTCTCTCTCCCTCTCAATTCATTTGTATTGTCAAAGCAATTGGACATACATACATTCATACATATATATATATACATACATGCTAGAAAGTCATTACTATGTTATCTTAAAGGCTAACTAAGCAGAACATATATCATTATAGAACAGAGTTCATAGGTCTACACATGGTATTAGGGAACAGGCACATAGGTCATTCTGTTTGACATTGTCCTGACCTTCTAGCTTGACCTTATCTTTCTTAAGTATACAAGAAAGAAAAACAGTTGTGAGAAAAGAATTTCTAACTTTCCTTCCACACATACATACATACATACATACATACATACATACATACATACATACATACATACATACATACATACAAACCAGAGGCATGCAAAAAAATATAAAGAGGAAGAAAATGTTGTATAGCACATACAAAAGGGATGGTGATGAAACAAAATACATAGAATATGTTGAGCTGCAAAGAGATCTTAAGAAAGGGATCAGGAAAGCAAAGAGGGAAATAGAAAGAAACATAGCTCTTGGAGCTACAACCAATGCAATGAGCTTTTTTCAAAATTACAACAGCAAGCGGTCAATTAAGGAGGAGGTGAAACAGATAAAGGGCAAAAATTGAAGAATTTTGGAAAATGAACAAGATATGGGGTGGGGGTGTGTGGGGTTTCGGCCCAGGGTTGTGTCCTTGAGGACCTTTGCGAAGATCCTCACACCCGTCTTGTTGAGGTGGACGTGGTCATACAGGTGATGTGGCTGGATGTCTCAGTGGTGTGCCAGGTGGACGTTGGGGAGGAGGGCACATCTTCGGGACACTTCTGCGTTGATGGCCTGGATGATGTGCAGGGGCACGTCTGTGCGGGGCAGCAGTGTGGAGATGGTGATTTTGGCAGTTGGGAATTCCTCTGTGGCTTTCGTTGCCACCTGTCTCAGGGCTGAGGCCACATCGCCCCTGCGGGCACTCAGGTCGTTAGTGCCGGTGTGGATGAGGATGTGTTTGACCTGGCACAGCCTCCTCTTGGAGAGCAGCTCCAGGGCTCTCTGTGCTGTCGGGCACCAAAGCTTTTTCACTTTTCACCCAGGGAAGAGGCGCCTCTCATCCAGGAACTTCCCATTGGAGTCGCTCAGAATGACCACCTCTGTGTTGACCTGCCACTCCGGGTTTGCGTCGGGAGTGGTGGGGGCAGCGGGTGTGTTTTGGGGGAGTGGCGTTTCAGGGGGTTGTGTATTAGTGGCAGGTCTGGTGATAGTGGGGGTGTCAGGAGTGGTGGGGAGTGTGGGTGGATCAGTGGGTGCATCAGTGTTGGAGGTGTCAGGGGTTGGAGGTGTTGTGGGTTCAGTGCAGTGCAGTCTCTGTGCTCCAGTGATGTGTAGCTCCTCTCTTAGCTCCTCCAGCTGGCTCTGCAGGCTCCTTAGCTGGCTGTGCTGGGGTGTCCTGGTCAGCTCCTCCCTCGCTCTGCGCAGCTCCGTCCTCAGGGTTTGTCTCTGCTCCTCCAGGTCTCTCACTGCTGCTCTCAGCTCATGGATCTCAGCCTTGTGCTGCATCTTTAGTCCCTGAACTCCGCAAACTCCAGCTCCAGCACTGATAGGCATTCCTTTAGTGTTTTAATGTTGCTGGAGAGTTTTGGGGAGACAGGGGGGCAGTCTGTGGGAGATGGGGCACTGTCTGGCTCCGTGTGGCTGGGGGCAGACTGCAGGGTGGCTGGCTCTGGCACGTTTCTCTACCTCAGTCTGCTGCTTTGAGGTGTGGAAGCCGAGAGATAATTGGTCCAGGCTACTCTCGCTGCCCTGCACCATGATGGTCCCGTTGTGGTATACATTAAAAGTGAGCATCACACTGTCTGTGTCTTTCTCTACCAGCACTGAGATCTGCCTGCCTCTGCTAATGCCCCTCTTGTTGTTATTGGGGTATGTCTGGCACAGGGTTTTGTGAAAGGCGCTGTAGAACAGTAGATTGTTCTTGACCCTGTTTTCTCCTTTACCGGTGTAGTCTAGGATGAGGGTCTCAGGAGATGCTCTCATCACAGCTTGTTTGTAGTCCTTCTTAGCCTGTGCAGAGCGAATGTCTTCAGGGTATCGGATTTCAAAAGGCAGCTCTGCAGTCAGACTGCTGTTCGATAGATTTGTATCAGTCTCAGTGGCAGTTGGGCTCTCTCCTACTGTCACTCTATTCAAATCGGAGCTCTGCATTTTCATTGGCTGAGTCAACTACTGAGAATGCTTATTTATTTTATTAATATATATTGTTTTGTTTAATAATTTGTCTCTATAGGTGAAAGGTCTTACCTCCAATTCTTGTCTTCAGCTTTTCTTTTCTCACTTTTCTTCCAGAACTGTCTCTCTGCTTTCTTCTTTTTGTGTTTTTCTTAAAATTATTATTTTTTGAATACTTTTTCTTCTGAATTTCTATTCCATGTCTTCTGTGTATGTTTATAGTGCTATATATTCATTTGTAAATGACAAATTAAATCTGCTTATGTATAAAAACAAATGTTTTTAAGAGCTCATATTCCTCTCTCTCTCTCTCTATTTCTCTCTCTCCCTCTCAATTCAATTCATTTGTATTGTCAAAGCAATTGGACATACATACATATACATATATATATATATATATATATATATATATATACACACACATACATACATATATACATATACACGGAAAATGAATAATAGAATTATGAATCATGTAATCAAGTACAGAAAAAGAAAATGTAATAAAATGTGATCTTTAATCTTTATTCTTTAATATCTTTAATACATACACATAAAGAAAATAGGTTTACTATTTCCAGATTCCTTTTTTGAAATACAACGACATGCATTACAAACGAGTATTTACATTATATTTACAGCCGGTGCTCGTGTGTCACTGTGTCCCTCAGGCTGTGGTAGGCGCTGACATATTGGGCAGCCAGGGTGACTGTGTGTCCCTCCCCCAGGAGGACTGAGTGTTTTTCTTTTTTCTCAGTTTTGTCACAGGTTGGGTGGGCATCCATTATGTTGTTACAGAATGTGTCCCTTATTTTGGGCTAAAGTTTTCCGTGGAGGGGAACGTGGATCAGTTTGTACCATTTTTGGGAGGATCTGCCTTGTTGGGGCGGAGCTGTGATCCAGGTGAACAGCAGATCGGGCATAGGTGGGCATGTGGGCAGAGGAGTAGGAAGGCCGGTCAAGCAAATAAGCTAGCTAAGGTACGCAGCAGCAGCAAGCAGCCCCCCCATCCAGACAGCCAGCCAGTCTGGCTGGCAGTGACTGAGTGGTTGACAGACGGCAAGCAACGGAATGTACGTGCTCTGTGATGTCATAGCAGTCAGCTGAGAGAGGCTCGTGATGTCATGGCTGAGCTGGCTGGCTGGCTGGCTGGCGGGCTGGCTGGCTCTGTGTGTGTGTGTGTTTGTGTGTGTGTCTGTTTTTCTGTTTGTCAGTCTGTCTGTCTGTCTCTCTCTCTCTCTCTCTCCCTCTCAATTCATTTGTATTGTCAAAGCAATTGGACATACATACATTCATACATATATATATATACATACATGCTAGAAAGTCATTACTATGTTATCTTAAAGGCTAACTAAGCAGAACATATATCATTATAGAACAGAGTTCATAGGTCTACACATGGTATTAGGGAACAGGCACATAGGTCATTCTGTTTGACATTGTCCTGACCTTCTAGCTTGACCTTATCTTTCTTAAGTATACAAGAAAGAAAAACAGTTGTGAGAAAAGAATTTCTAACTTTCCTTCCACACATACATACATACATACATACATACATACATACATACATACATACATACATACAAACCAGAGGCATGCAAAAAAATATAAAGAGGAAGAAAATGTTGTATAGCACATACAAAAGGGATGGTGATGAAACAAAATACATAGAATATGTTGAGCTGCAAAGAGATCTTAAGAAAGGGATCAGGAAAGCAAAGAGGGAAATAGAAAGAAACATAGCTCTTGGAGCTACAACCAATGCAATGAGCTTTTTTCAAAATTACAACAGCAAGCGGTCAATTAAGGAGGAGGTGAAACAGATAAAGGGCAAAAATGGAGGTATCTTGGAAAACGAACAAGATGTGGCAAATATTCTAAATGAGTATTTCACAGAGGTTTTTACAAAAGAAAAAACAGATGACATGCCACAGGTTGACAATCAGTCCAGTCAAACCCTAAGAGAGATGAGGATAAATAAGGAGGAGGTACTAAAGGGACTAGCAGAATTAAAATCAAACAAATCACCTGGGCCAGATGGGATATTTCCAACAGTACTTAAAGAAATGAGGGAAATTATGTATAGGCCGCTAACTCGATTATTCCAAATGACACTTAGTACAGGGGATGTTCCCACTGACTGGAAGACAGCAAATTTCATACCAATCCACAAGAAAGTGGAGAAAATAGAGGAGCATCTCAATGAAAAACATATTCTTGGAGATAGTCAACATGGGTTTAGACGAGGCAGATCATGTCTTACTAACTTAATAAATTTTTTTGAACATGCAACTGCAGCTGTAGATCACGTGAAAGCATATGATATGATATACTTAGATTTCCAAAAAGCTTTTGATAAGGTTCCACACCAAAGACTGATCCTCAAATTGGAAGCTGTAGGCATTCAGGGTCATGTAAGTAGATGGATTATGAACTGGTTGATGTATAGGAAACAGATTAGAGGAGTCACTTCTAACTGGAGTGAGGTTGTTAGTGGAGTTCCACAGGGATCAGTACTAGGGCCTTTGCTTTTTCTAATCTATATTAATGATCTGGACTCTGGGATACTTAGCAACCTTGTCAAATTTGCAGATGATACTAAAATAGGTGGCTTAGCAGATACAATCTTGGCAGCACATGCTATTCAGAGGAACTTAGATAAATTCAGTTGTGGGCTGACACCTGGCAAATGAAATTCAATGTGGACAAGTGCAAGGTAATACATGCAGGAAACAAAAATGTCCACTATAATTACACTATGGGAGGTACAGATCTAGATGAAGTAATGCATGAGAAAGACCTAGGAATCTATGTGGATTCACTTTCTCCATCCAAACAATGTGGGGAAGCAATACAAAAGGCATACAGAATGCTAGGGTATATCGTCAAAAGTGTAGAATTTAAAACAAGGGAAGTAATGTTAAGACTGTACAATGCGCTAGACCTCATCTGGAATACTGTGTACAGTTCTGGGCACCACACTTCAAGAAGGATATTGCTGCTTTAGAGGCAGTTCAGAGGAGAGCAACCAGACTTATTCCAGGTCTGAAGGGAAAGTCCTACTCGGAGAGACTGAGGGAACTGAACCTTTTCACCCTGGAACAGAGGAGATTACGTGGGGACTTGATCCAAGTCTTCAAAATCATGAAAGGTTCCTCAAACCAGAGGAGCTTTTCCAGATCAGCAGGGACACACGAACCAGGGGACACAAATGGAAATTGGGCTTCAAGGCATTCAAGATGGAAAGTGGTAGAAGCTGAAAGTTTGGGAACATTTAAAAATAGACTGGATAGGATCCATGGATCACTTAGATATTAATGGACACCAAACGAGCATGATGGGTCGAATGGCCTCCTCTCGTTTGTAAACTTTCTTATGTTCTTATGTTCTTATGTTCTTATGAATGTTCCCTAAGCATGTTTCAAATGTTCCCTAATTTATGTTACAAATGTGCCTTAGCACCTCTCTCTCTCTCTCTCTCTCTCTCTCTCTCTCTGTAGATGCATCATAGGGAACATATGTAACAATCTCTCTTTTTGTTTACCAAAAATGAGAGTGAACGTATTTCAAGTGGGTGTTGCCTTGGTTGGAAACGTTTTAAGATTATTTACGAAGTGTAAAGTGGATTTGTCTCAGTTCTCCGTAGTTTTCAATGTATGTGCCATTCAGTAGCGTTCATGTTACAGATGTGCCCTATGCAGTGGTAGGGTCAATAAAATGTCAGTAAAACTTTATTTTAGCAATTATGGAGGGGAAGAACTGCAAATAGAGGGTCCCCACTAATTATCTAACTTTCCAACAACGTTTCAAATTAGGTCTTGCGAAGCTGCCAAATAATGCTGTATAATCGTATGTGTCTTCATACACCGGCTGCTATAGTCTGATAGCTTTGATTATATATATATATTTTCTCGTGAACCACAAATGCTATTTGCTTGATTTTTACAGAGTATGTTATAAATACCATTCTTATGAAGCCTGACAAATTGTATGATTATGAATATTTTCAAATCATTTGTTTGTTTTTCCTAACATGTTACAAATGTTCCCTATGTGAAAGATGCATTATATCTTAATAACGTCTAAACAATTAAAGATATACAGATTATTATTTTCGGTAAAGTTATAACACATTGCTATTAACTATGTGTGTCAGTAAAAGTTTAAAAAATCCTAACAATTTTTTATTGATCCTGCAAAATAAGTGTTTAGGGAACATTTGTAACATAGTTAGGGTTAGCCACTGGGTAAGGGTTACATCTTCAGCAGTAAGTTTATTCATGTTAATTATTCTCATCAATGTTAAAGAACAATAAGTTCTATCATGTGTGTCGATAAAATGCTGATATTCCATAACGTTTGCTTGTGTATTCTGCAAAACACATATTTAGGGAACATTTGTAACATTAGGGTTACGATTTGCCATAGACGTGGAATGAGTTTGATTGTGATGTTAAATGGGGTTTAAAGACGCAGTCGCCTCAGTGCTGATTACTATTGCTGTGTTTCTCCACTTCTACTCCATGCTTGGGAACGCCCACATCCAGTGACGTCAAAACCGGTGGAAAAGCGGGCCGGTTCAAAAAAGATCAGCTGGATCCCAGGCCGAGCAGCAGCTCCGGCTCCAGCACCGGCACCATGTCGCTGGAAAAGCGCTAAGTGAGCTCACAGTGAGCTCAGTGTAATGTCTGCTCTGGTGAGCTCACAGTGTGACCTAGTCGTGAGTTCACGTCTTCACTGGGTAGTCCTTGACAACTTAATTGACTCAATTCTTGGGCTTAATTGGTCAAAATGACCATTGCAAATCGATTCTGAAAAGCAGAAGTCAGGCCAGCAACACACAGACACAGCCCGGTAAGCTGTACAACCTTAATTAAACATACAGATGGGCTCCAAACAGCACAGAGGAATTTAACAAAGCAATCAGTTCTACAGAAATAACCAACATCATCAACTCTTTCCTCACCTCACAGTATCAGCCTGACATCTCAGGACTAAATCTGGCCATAAATGATATCAATCAAATATTTCAAATTGCAGCCACAATGGCAAATCTTAAAAAGACAAAGAAAAAGATAAACCAGAATCACACACACACACAGACATGGTTTGATGATGAGTGTAAATCAATACGAACAAATTTAAGGCACCTATCCAATCAAAAACATCCAGTTCTGGGAAATGTGGAACAATTTAAATTCAACAAAACAACAAGAATTGGCAATACAAAATGGAACCATTTGGAAAAAATACTTTGAAAAGCTTTATAAAGATATCCAACAAAATGATCTGACACACAAACAAATTGAACCCAGGGAAAAACTGAAATTACTCGAACAATCAATTAAAAATAATCAAAACCCAACTGATGCTCCAATCACCCTACAGGAAATATCTAAAAAGCTCCAGGCACTTCCACCCAGAAAAGCCTGCATCCCGGACAGCATCAGCACTGAGATGCTCAAACACAGCAGCGCACAACTGCAGGAGGCTGAGCTTAAATTGTTCAACATGGTCCTCAGCACCCCTGACTTTAACCTGGCAGTGAAGGCACTCAAAGACAAAACAAGAAGAGCTTTCTACACAATCAGAAGAAGAACACACCAAACCACGCATGCAGGGCAGAATAAGGCCGCTACCCAACTCTCATTAATATAAAGAAAAGAGCACTGCAATTCTGGTGCACCTGAAGAAAAGTGAGTCAGACTCACTGCAGTACAAGGTCCTCCAAACCCAAGAGTTCAGCCCTGAAAAGAGTCCCCTGAGTCAGCTGGCCCTGAAGCTCACGGCACTGACCCCCGCTAATACTGCGAACAGAGACCAGCTTCAGGTCAGCACTGCTTACCTGCCCCCAATTAGAGTCAACCAAATCATAAAGATAATCAAAACCTCCTATCTGGAACATTGGAACAATGAAACCAAATTCCCAAAGTAAACTGGATTGCTATCGGGCCCTAAACAGAGAAAACACCCTGACAGAGTATCTCTTCACTGTCAGAGATACGAAGCAGAGACGCATCCTGACCAAGTACAGGCTCAGTGACCACAGCCTGGCCATAGAGACAGGCCGACACAGGCAGAGCTGGCTGCCCAGAGAGGAGCGGCGCTGTGGTCACTGCGAGACAGGAGAGGTCCAGACAGAGATGCACTTCCTCCTCCACTGCAATAAATATGCCAAAATAAGGGACACATTCTTTAATAAATTCATAAATATTGTAAAATCATTTTCTGAATTGATACATGAAAAACAAATAGCTATCCTCCTGGGGGAGGGACACACTGCCCCCCTGGCCGCCCAATATGTAGCCGCCTGCCACAGCCTGAGGGGCTCACTGTGAAAACATACAGGAGCACCAGCTGTAAACTTGTTAAGTATAAATAAAGTAAATGTACATGTCTATTAAGATTTTATTTATACATTATTTTTCTTACCTTTTATTATTTTTCAATTTATGTATATAATATTAACTGCTTTGGCAACACTACGAAACTGTTTGTCATGCTAATAAAGCACCCTTGAATTGAATTGAATTGAATTGAGAGAGAGAGAGAGAGATTGTGTGAACAGAGCACTGCTGTAATACAGCATGAAAAGAGCCGGTGCAGTGAAGCGATGATTACAATAATGATTATTAAAAGAGTTATATATGATATTAATGATTTAATTGGGGTTATAATGGACAAGTCAAAAGGTTAAAATGTTTGGCTCTATGTAGGTTTCGAGCCGCGCTGTTTGGGGGCCCAGTGCTGCTCCGACGCCGCCGCTCTGATGCTCTGGGCGTTTAACCCGCAGCGCAACCGGAGCAGCACCGTAAAACAACTAGAAGACAGATCTTATAAAGTGTTATTTAGTTGTACATATACTGCACAGCACAAGAAACATTGGGAAAACAAGACAGCTATATGAGTGACATGTAATGTTATATGTACCTTGGATATTTTAGACGTTTTATTAAAGCACTGTCCTGTGCTACTGAAATATCATCAACTATTACAATTTGAAAGCTCCCCAAATCCTTTCAGATGCCTCTCCTAATGAAATGTGTGGAATTCAGATCGGGAATATTTGCCCGTTTGTGATCCATTCGCTTGTTCTACGTGCACATGCCATACAAATGAAAAGAATAGAAACCTATTGTGAATCCAAGGTTGTCTATTAGTGAGTAAGATGTTCATTAGATTCACATTTGAGTTGTATTTCATGTCAGGATGTGAGCGCAGTTGTGAAGGATTCAGAAATCAGTTCTTGGAATCGTATCCTAAACTGAGTGAGGGGCTGGATTTGAACTCATGAAGATTTCAGGATCTTGGATGTTATTCCTTGCCCTGATGAGGGGTACTCATGAAATATTGAAGGGACCCAGAAATCCACATTGGCTCTGCCATGATCTATGTAAGGCCACTACAAAGAGATCTTAATATGGATAAGGTACGAGCTTATTGTTTTTCGTTTTCATGTGTTTCCTAGTGCCAGTACATGATTATTCACCAGTCTTCTGTGCTGGGTTTTGAGGGTTTCACATGAAGCTGTATTGTAACATTTTTTTTGCTGTGAATCATGTGACTGCTGCAGTGCATGTTTTAGGTTCCTGTACTGTCCTTATCAACTGGGCCCCTGATGACGTGCCTCTTGTGACGGAGAGAGAATCACAGTGATGGCTGTAGCAGCGGGTATACAGTACTACATGATCTATTTTTAAAGTCTTACTTGTAGCAAAATGTATAAATGTGTTTAGTTGGTTACAGGAAATATGCATTCTAATTTAGTCTTACCAAAATAAATGTAATGCTCTCATTAAATGATTTCAAAATGAAGAAAAGCTGATTGGCTGCGATTTGATTTAATATCGTTTAAACTGTGATTATATGGTGTAGAACCGTGTGGGAAATAAGTGGAGAAATCGTGGAGATAAAGCAAATAGAACTTTAATCGAGCCGCTCGGAAGCCCCACGTCAGGAATAATTCCTTCAGTGAGACTTAATGTTTACCAACATGAGTGCAGCTTTATAGGAAAATGACGTAACATCTTATGGCCGTTCATCCAATCAGAAGATACAGGTCCGGGTCCGTTTTATGATCTGTCCTCCCGTGAAGAGGTGATGGATCCAAAGCAGATGTCCGTCTTTGATGTGCACTAGGAAGATGCGATCCCACGGTCGTCATTTACCTAGTGTCAATCGCTCGTTAACAGAAACAATTCCTGCCTATCTGGAGAAACGATTAAGTCATAAACAAATTCTCAGCAGACATCTGTAGGCTATTTCGGCACTGTGTGATCTTTCATTTCTGACAGGAGTTTCTAACAAACCAACCTTGTTGACCCTTTACTTGTGCTGCTAAATCTAATCTGCTCAGTCTGTATACAAACTACTTCTAATGCTAGTATTAATATAAAACATTATATAGTTATCACAAAACACTTTCTTCAACTTCCTATACAGAGTCTTCATTCTCTGCTGTTTGGCAATAGAGCAAAGCAGAAAGAAGCCAAAAAGTTATGTTTGTCAGTTACAAGCAAATCCCCTTAGGGGTTAGGAAGATTTGACGCTGCGTTTTCAGCTCCTTCATCCCAACCCTTCCCCGTGGGGTGTATATGTGTGTACGGCGAGTGTAAGGGTGTCCCTGCTGTCTGGGAGAGCGATAAGTGTGTGTCCCTAAATGTGAATGTACAGAATGTCCTGAAGGTGTCTCATGGAGCAGAGTGACCTTTGTAATAGTATCTTTCCAATGCATCCTTTGGTTTTCCTTGAGTCATGAGGTTTATTGCCTTTGATACTAAATCCATTTGTCCTCAGTCACATGGAGCCTCCAGAACCAAGGGGATAGAATAAGATTTGTGTCAATGGGTGTGTGAGTTTTGCTCCTCCCGAGTGAGGGACGGTGTCGTTTAGTAGAAATTTAGAGAAAGTCTGCCAACGAGGGTGTTTTAATTGCAGCTGTAACCATAGTAGATACATTATGAGGTTTACAAAGTTGTTGAGATGCTCTTTGAACAGTGTATTTAAGACATAAAAAAGAAACATACAGACATAGCAGAATAGTAACTACCGATATCAATCCATGTAACACAATCATACCCAGATTACCAAAGGTATCAGCAAGCCATCCCCAGAGGGTTTTTCCTCCGGAGGACTGGTGTATCTTTGTAGTTGCTTTGATTATTCTGATCCATCTTCGGTCTAAAGTACCATTCTCCTGTGATGCCTAAGGCATAATCATATGCATACCGTACATTAGAGGCAACTCTAAGTTGTGAATAATCAGAAAATCCTGGAATTGGAATGGGGATCATTGGAACCCCTTTCTTAGTGTCGTGTGGAATGTGGGAACAAACCCAACATTTTGTTTTATTAAGGGCATTTGCATAGGTGCGTGTCATTTGGATACATTTGTTATCTGTCCATGATTCAACTAAGGACATACTCATAATTTTTGATTACTTCTCCTGCTGTTGTTATAAACCCTCTACGTTCCCAGGTTGCCATATAGTCGTGTACTACTCCAAATGCATAGTGACTGTCAGTGAAAATGTTAACTTTAATGTCTTTCGCTATTTTTAATGACTCAGTCAGCGCCACGAGTTCTGCCACTTGGGCTGAACAGTGTCCTGGCAGGGATCCTGTTTTTACGACGGTGCTATCATCCAATACCACCGCCCACCCAGTGTGGGGAATTCCATCTTTTATTTTCCTGGATCCATCAACATATAGTTCCAAGTCAGGGTCTGTGAGGGGGTTTTCTAGGAAGCGACTGTGGTCCTCCTGGAGAACCAGCTCAGAGCATGTATGCTCTTCTCCCTCCCCTAACATCCCATCTGCTGGGTTTACTCGTGTGTCTTTTATTATTTGTATGGATTTATCTCTGGGGAGCAAAACAGCTTCCCATCTAGCTCGTCTACTATCGGAGACTGAACGCAATTTGCCGGTGTGTAATAATTCAACTAACGTGTGTCCTGTGTGCAGAATCAACTGTGTGTTCATTACAATCGAATCGCATGCCTGCACTGCCCAAGAGGCGCAGTCTACTGCTGCCATACAGCGATGCATGCCTGCTGCTACCGTAGGTTGCTTTGTGGAGTAATAGGCGACGGGACGTGTCGGAACTGCTGTATAATAGATCCCATCTTGGGAACAGTAGAGGTGAAATGGTTTAGTATGATCTGGTAACCCGAGGGCGGGGGCATTGCTGAGAGCCTGTTTTATTACACGATAGGCTATTTCCTGTTCATGTCCCCAGTCTATGGGGTCCAAGGGAGCCGGGCTCCCTTTGATTAACGCCTGTATCGGACCTGTGGCTTGTGTGAAATTAGGGATGAAAGTGCGGCAATCATTAAGGAGCCCCATAACTTTACGCACAGCCCTAACATTATGTGGTTTTGGCATATTTAGAATGGCTTCTTGCCTATTATGCGTCATAGATTTTTGTCCTTGTGAAATGTTGTGTCCGAGATATTGAACCTTAGTTAAGCCTATTTGTGCTTTCTTAGGGCTTGCTTTAAATCCTGCCTTTTGTAAGACACCGAGGACTCATCAGGAGACGCAATCAAAAGATCATCCACGTACTGGATGATTAAACTATTCCAGGGTGTCAGATCCATTCCTTCTAAGGTCTTGGCCATTGCCTGGTGAAAGAGTGTCGGACTGTTGTGAAATCCCTGTGGCACTCTAGTCCATGTGTACTGTTTGTCACATACAGTAAACGCAAATTTATCTTGGGAATCAGAGTGGAGTGGCAGGCTCCAAAATCCATTGCTAATATCCAGGACGGTAAAAATAGAGTGTTCAGGTTTCAAATCATTTAATATAGTGTTGGGATTGGCTACAATCGGGTGTAACCGGGGTGTAACTTTATTCAATTGTGTGTAATCAATTGTGAGTCACCATGAGCCGTCTGGTTTTGCCACTGGCCAGATTGGAGAATTAGTGGTTGAATGCGTTTCGCGTATTATTCCTTCATTTTGCAATGTTTGAATAATTGTCTGAACTGCTGTAAAAGCTTCTGGTTTAATAGGATACTGTTTATGTGCTTTGTGTACTGGACCTGGGATTACTATAGGTTCAATTTGTGCCAGACCACAATCTAGTTTATGTGTTGCCCAAACATCAGGAAATTCCTGACATACGTGTCCAAGTGGTGTGTCTGGCCATATATGAGGTGTTGACGGTGTGAGTGAGATACTAGCACAATTTGTTGCGTATCTTTGTGTATTCTTTTTATTCCCGTGTGTATTGGTCCATATTATGCAATTATTATTAGCATCCACTAGTGCGCCGGCTTCTCTAAGGATATCTATACCTAATATTGTCCCCTTTTATACAGGTAACGAGCTGAGATTAGGAGCACTCCCTTTAAGAGAGTGCTCCTAATCTCAGCTCATTACCTGTATAAAAGACACCTGTCCACAGAAGCAATCAATCAATCAGATTCCAAACTCTCCACCATGGCCAAAGAGCTGTCCAAGGATGTCAGGGACAAGATTGTAGACCTACACAAGGCTGGAATGGGCTACAAGACCATCACCAAGCAGCTTGGTGAGAAGGTGACAACAGTTGGTGCGATTATTCGCAAATGGAAGAAACACAAAATAACTGTCAGTCTCCCTCGGTCTGGAGCTCCATGCAAGATGTCACCTCGTGGAGTTTCAGTGATCATGAGAACGGTGAGGAATCAGCCCAGAACTACATGGGAGGATCTTGTTAATGATCTCAAGGCAGCTTGGACCATAGTCACCAAGAAAACAATTAGTAACACTATGCAGTGAAGGACTGAAATCCTGCAGCGCCTGCAAGGTCCCCCTGCTCAAGAAAGCACATGTAGAGGCCCGTCTGAAGTTTGCCAATGAACATCTGAATGATTCAGAGGAGAACTGGGTGAAAGTGTTGTGGTCAGATGAGATCAAAATCGAGCTCTTTGGCATCAACTCAACTCGCCGTGTTTGGAGGAGGAGGAATGCTGCCTATGACCCCAAGAACACCATCCCCACCGTCAAACATGGAGGTGGAAACATTATGCTTTGGGGGTGTTTTTCTGCTAAGGGGACAGGACAACTGCACCACATCAAAGGGACGATTGACGGGGCCATGTAGCGTCAAATCTTGGGTGAGAGCCAGTCTCCAGACCTTAATCCCATAGAAAATCTGTGGAGGGAGCTGAAGGTTCGAGTTGCCAAACGTCAGCCTCGAAACCTTAATGACTTGGAGAGGATCTGCAAAGAGGAGTGGGACAAAATCCCTCCCGAGATGTGTGCAAACCTGGTGGCCAACTACAAGAAACGTCTGACCTCTGTGATTGCCAACAAGGGTTTTGCCACCAAGTACTAAGTCGAAGGGGTCAAATACTTATTTCCCTCATTAACATGCAAATCAATGTATAACTTTTTTGAAATGCGTTTTTCTTGATTTTTTTGTTGTTATTCTGTCTCTCACTGTTAAAATACACCTACCATTACAATTATAGACTGATCATTTCTTTGTGAGTGGGCAAACATACTAAATCAGCAGGGGATCAAATACTTTTTTCCCCTCACTGTATATATATATATGTGATTTGATGTGTATTCTTATTTGATTTCCTCCCTCCTCAGGAATCACTGATAAAACATTGTTATTTGAAGGAGAACCTGACCACTTAATTCCCTCCATATCGGAAGTCCTGCAATGATCCATGTGCTGCTTGGAGGTGCACCAGAAACGGCCAGTCTTGATATTTATGATTGTTTCACGGACATCAATATCTGGACAATCAAATTAGTAAGTATTTCAATGGTTGAAACTTGTGTTTGCTCTGTATTCTAAGTTTCTGTGCCTTAGGGAACCTTTGTGACATACTAAAAGGACATACTGGTAAAATGTTGGGCACTTTTCAAACAACAAAAATGGCATTTGGTTAGTTATAAGGGACATTTATACCAGTCTGTGCAAATATCTATGCATATTCCAATGTTTGCTGCAGGACTTACAGATTGAGTGAGGGGGTCAATATGTTTGATTCAGAACTAACCACTGCTTCTTCAATTTTGTTTTAAACATAATTTAAAAGAAAAGTGGGCTATACATTGGTCTTGATAAAAGGAGCAGTGGTCCCTGAAGCAATTATTTTAGTTTTTTGGTCACAATTCCTAAAACCCATTTTCTGTAAAATATGTTATCAACTTGCATTAATATATTATCCAAAGTACAATCATACTAATCATGAAGATGTTCGTATTATTATATTCTAAGGGTTCTAGTCTATTGTGTATTGTGTTTATTATTAGGCCCTTCTCTTATGTTTTACAGTTGTTATTATTATTCCATACAATACAGGGATTAAATTAAGTATTTTAACCACAAACTTGAAGACAAAGTCTTTGAGGAAAGCAGGGCCCTGTTCGTTCCAAGGGTCAAGTTTCTTAAGACTCAAATAGCTATTTAAATGACTTTCGTATTCAGTCGACTTAGTCAATTGTCCAGCTGGATGGCTGGGCACAGGCGGGCAGCGCAGTCTGTAAAGTTCTTTATTTAATAAAGTCCTTTAAAAGAATTCTTCGTACGGCTCAATCTCCTTCTCCCAGTTTAACCCTTCTGTTGCTGGCAAAGACTTAGTTGGTTTCTGGTTCCGGTTCTGGCAACAGAGATACAAGTTCAGCTGTGGCAGCGAGTTACTGGTTTAGGTGAGAGAGAGATAGAGATGCCGTGCGTTATCCTTTATAGGCCTGTCAGATCAATAGGTGATTGGTTCTTTAGTTTGTGAGATTGGATTTCGGTTTCAGCCCCCAGTGTCCTATTGGAGGGGGGCTTGATTTATGACTGATGTCAATCCATGCCATCTTTTGGAAATGCCGGTTGGCACGGGTTCGTAGCTCTGTGTCGGGATTTCGGCTCTCGTCCATTTCAAAGAGTTTTTATTTCCTACAGGCCCCCTTCCCCAGACATCTCACAGCAGGGATTCCAAGCTATTTGGCCCATTCTCGGTGCCATCCTCCCAAGACTGTCACTTTGATGTAAACCAGTTCACATGCTGATGAGTTAAGGAAATCTGATAAATTTGGGGGGGAGAGGTCTTCTTTAGATCAGTGCTTCAGCTCAGAGCTAAAATGCTCTTATCAGAATACACCCAACATAACGCTACACTGGTTAATTCTGTTCTGGGAAAACCACAATCCTGCAGGTTTAATAAGTCTCTCTACACATCAGTCCCTGAGTACCTTCAACCAATGGTCATTTTGACCAATTAAGCCCAAGAATTAAGTCAATTAAGTTGTCAAGGACTACCCAGTGAAGACGTGAACTCACGACTAGGTCACACTGTGAGCTCACCAGAGCAGACATTACACTGAGCTCACTGTGAGCTCACTTAGCGCTTTTCCAGCGACATGGTGCCGGTGCTGGAGCCGGAGCTGCTGCTCGGCCTGGGATCCAGCTGATCTTTTTTGAACCGGCCCGCTTTTCCACCGGTTTTGACGTCACTGGATGTGGGCGTTCCCAAGCATGGAGTAGAAGTGGAGAAACACAGCAATAGTAATCAGCACCGAGGCGACTGCGTCTTTAAACCCCATTTAACATCACAATCAAACTCATTCCGCGTCTATGGCAAATCGTAACCCTAATGTTACAAATGTTCCCTAAATATGTGTTTTGCAGAATACACAAGCAAACGTTATGGAATATCAGCATTTTATCGACACACATGATAGAACTTATTGTTCTTTAACATTGATGAGAATAATTAACATGAATAAACTTACTGCTGAAGATGTAACCCTTACCCAGTGGCTAACCCTAACTATGTTACAAATGTTCCCTAAACACTTATTTTGCAGGATCAATAAAAAATTGTTAGGATTTTTTAAACTTTTACTGACACACATAGTTAATAGCAATGTGTTATAACTTTACCGAAAATAATAATCTGTATATCTTTAATTGTTTAGACGTTATTAAGATATAATGCATGTTTCACATAGGGAACATTTGTAACATGTTAGGAAAAACAAACAAATGATTTGAAAATATTCATAATTACAGCATACAATTTGTCAGGCTTCATAAGAATGGTATTTATAACATACTCTGTAAAAATCAAGCAAATAGCACTTGTGGTTCACGAGAAAATATATATATATAATCAAAGCTATCAGACTATAGCAGCCGGTGTATGAAGACACATACGATTATACAGCATTATTTGGCAGCTTCGCAAGACCTAATTTGAAACGTTGTTGGTAAGTTAGATAATTAGTGGGGACCCTCTATTTGCAGTTCTTCCCCTCCATAATTGCTAAAATAAAGTTTTACTGACATTTTATTGACCCTACCACTGCATAGGGCACATCTGTAACATGAACGCTACTGAATGGCACATACATTGAAAACTACGGAGAACTGAGACAAATCCACTTTACACTTCATAAATAATCTTAAAACGTTTCCAACCAAGGCAACACCCACTTGAAATACGTTCATTCTCATTTTTGGTAAACAAAAAGAGAGATTGTTACATATGTTCCCTATGATGCATCTACAGAGAGAGAGAGACAGACAGACACTAACTCTCTCTCTCTCTCTCTCTCTCTCTTCTCAGCTGGGAGTGTGTGGGAGGGGTCTGCAGTGAGCGGGAGTGCTGCTGAGAGCTCTGTCCTTTGGCTGCGTTTTTTTGTTGCTTTACTTTTTTCAGTTTGTTTATTTTGTCTTCTGTTTTCAGTGCTTTTCTTATTGTGGGGGAACAGGGGAGGGGAGGGGGGAGTACCGGTAGTTCTTCCCGGGTCGGGGGGTCGGACCCCCTGAATGCGTCTTTTGAAAAACTGACCCGACGCCATGGAGTCAAGATCGCTCCGGTGCAGTTCTGCCCCCTAGAGCAGTGTGTGTTAGCGGTTGGGGAGGTAGCAGGGTGTGAAAATATCAAGTCTGCTGCCATTGTTATCTTCTTAAAAAACACTGATCTGCTCAATCAGCTAGTGGCTAATGGCACAGTGTTAGACGACACTTTCACCCCGGTGTTGCCGCTCGCTGCTCCTGCCCGGAAGGTAACGCTGTCTAACGTCCCTCCGTTCATCCGCACCGGCTCGGGCAGCTGATGTCCGGCATTAAGAGGGTCCCGCTGGGCTGCAAAGCCCCGCAACTGAAACACGTCGTGTCCTTCCGAAGGCAGCTGTATATGATCCTCAATAACATCAATGAGGATCTTAATGTCATTTTTAAATTTAAGATCGACAATACCGACTACGTCGTGTTCGCTACTTCGGAGTCCATGAAGTGTTTCAGGTGTGGGAGCGAGGGGCATGTCGTGAGGAACTGTCCCGAGCAGGACAGGGAGCGGGAGGAGGAGCGGGGCGACGCGGGGAGGAATAGAGACACCGGCCCGCAGCCACAGATGCAGCGGGCAGACAGAGATCGAGCCCCGGCGGAGGAGACAGTCGCCGGTCGGACCGATGGTACCACTGATGCCGTGACGGGGGAAGAGCTGCCCGGAGGCGATGACGCACAGCTGGGGGACGGGGTCGAGGCAGCGGGGGATAGTGACGACCGAGACGCCGGGGGGAGATGGTGTTGAGGCGGTGCACGGGGCGCTGGTTAGTGACGAGGAACAACCTCAGCAGCCAGCAGACGGGCGGACAGACACACAGGGTGTAGCCGAGGAGGAGGCAGGGCCAGGCTCGGCGGTACAAGCCGAGGCGCCGGGTGGAAAAAACGCACTAAGAAGGTGCTGGGAGGGAGCACGGACGGTGTTGGTAAATAGTGGCAGTAAAAGAAGTGGTGGCACAGTAGTGAAGCTGGGGTAGCGAGCGGCTTGGTGGGGAAAGGTCCGGCTACACGCTGGAGCATCGCGGCTCGGAGTGACAGTGAGGGCGGCTTCACGGATTCCTCTCTCGCCTCCTCGTCCTCGGTGAGTCAGAGCTGCAGTGAAGGATATCAGGAGGTTTTTAGAGAAAACGAAGGGAAAGAGGTCTGTTGTAGTGGAGCAGTTTTTCCCAGATCGTGCACGCCTGCTGGCCTCTATTAAGTTTTTACAGAAACCCTGACCTATCAATTTGTACAACACTCACTGAAAACCATGGTTGGGGTCAATTCCTGTTTTTCAATTCCAATTCCTCCTACAAATCAATTCAAAATTGCAATTACTTTTTGCATTCACAGAATATTCTTTATTGGAATTGAATTGAAAAGGGAATTAAAAATTGAATTGGAATTGACCCCAACCCTGTTGAAAACAAAACAAAAAATACAGATCTGGTTCTTCAAATCTTCACTCTGGTTTCATTCTGTGTCGTAGTTCATTTATCTTGCTGTTAATTGCACCACCAATTACACTCTTTGGGGTACTGGGCAATTTTTTCGAGGTAGCCCCTAAAAAACATGTATCACATAGATTTAATGACTTGCACATAGATATATAAAAATCTTTTAATAAACATACCACATATCTTTGAGAAGGGTTCATTAGTTACATATTGCCACAGTAAATCAACATTTTTGTGTGTGGGTGTATTTAAACGTTTTGGTGTATGCTCTTAAACTTGTCTTACACTAGTTCATAGTAAAATCTGTACTTGGCGAAGCAGCTATGCAAAGGCAGTCTTTTCTCCATTAATACCTTGCTTAAGCATTACATTGATGTGGCACAACTGGACTGAAATGTGAAGTATTTGCTCAAAAGTCAAATTTAAATGAGACATGAACGTTTATATTGTCAAGGATCCCATGGCACTATTCATTATTATTATGTATTAATATGTCTGAAGCATTAATCCAAGGTGATTTACAAGGTGTTGTTGAAAGAGTGACGTGGCTGAATTCTAAGTCAGGCTTCCCTCAATCAGGTCTAACAAATTTGTTATGACTCCACCTTTACTGCTGTGTAGTAATCTGCTGGTACAAAATGGCTGCACCCCAGAGGGTGGTGGGTGAAGTGAGTCTGTAGAGCACTTCGGGATCTTTCCAGCTGCTACATGTAAGGTATTATTATTTATTAATAAATTAACTCTAGTCTCTGAAACTAAAACAAAGGCCAAAGGAACATTTCAAATGCTAACCCTTTGTGTTCTATACAGTTAAAAAGGAGAGTTAGAAATTTTGTACAACAGCATTTACATACCATATATGGCTTCCACCTTTAAGCGATCCAGAGGTGTCTTTTTCTCCGAAGTTGGATCTCTCTTGCTGCCACCACCACGAAGATTGCTCTTTAATAATGTTGGAAAGTCAAAGACAGCAACCGTCAGGGTTCTTGCATATGACGTATTCGTGCTGCACCTCTCTGCAAGGATCCAGGACAGTTTGTCAATGTAAACTCCAGTGCCTGGGAATATTTCCACCTAAAAGACAATGGTAAATAAAAAACAAGTTTATCCCCAAACTATTCTTATATTATGTTAAGTGGAATACATTATCAGTAAGGCTGTGATTTTGTTACAGAAATGTGTTATTAAAGACCACAGTATGTCTCAATTCTAAGTTTATTAATTTACAGACATAATAAAGTCAGTGAATCTGTGACACCCATAATTCAATTACATTCTTATTATCAACTATAACTATGAATATAACTGATAATGTAGCATCATTAGATTGTTTACAACCAATATTTGTTTTCAATATATATATTTTTACCTTGTCTTTGTAATATTGTAGACCAAGAGTGTTATACCTGTTTTGGTGATTCTTTGTCAGATTCAGAACAATTTGCTGTGGGGCTGTCAGAACCACTTGATGGTGACACACTTTTGTCTTCATTGCTGATAAATGTGGCTTTTGTTACAATTTTTTTCAGATTGTCTAAAAGGTCTGGAATCTCTGGAGAAAAAAACCTTAGAATTAAATGATAATCATTTCTAGTAATATATTTAATACAAAGTGAAAACAAAACCATCAATGCCTGCAATTATACTTGAGAGACTTGCTCTATGTTATTGGCAAACTGACCTTTTTGTGGGTCATTAACATTAGCTACGAAAAAAATAAAAAAGATAAAATACAAGAATTACCAGGTCTAATGTAATGCATATAGTCATTAATGTAGGATTATGAAGTTATGTTGAAAAACTTTATTTAATAATCAGTATTATTAAACTATTAGACAGTGCACATTAAGAGTCTGTATTGTAGTTCTAGATTACTTCAGTATGATCAACTATAATACATTACTCTGGAATCTAAATTACTGAAGAATAACATTTATCAAGGTAAGGAATTATTTGCTATAAATAAAAAAACTTACCATCAACCATACGGTTTCGAAGACATTGGTTTTCATTTTTAAGTCTTGTGTTTTCCTTTTCGAGCTGCTTAACTTTTTGCTGTAGCTCAACTTCACTGGACTCTTTAAATGTCTGTAGAATATGACGGGATCTAATTCTTGAAGCTCCATCGGTTTTCTTTCTTATTTTGTGCTGTATTCAGAGAGGAAAAGAGTTTAAAATGAAAATATATATATATATGAATATGATTAAAAAAAAACAATCCTGCAATACATTTATTTAATATTTGCAGTAATTATCTCACCGGAAATGATATCTCAACTGTGGTTCATCAAGGTCACTATCATCTGAAATTTGAAGTTTTTTGTTTGGTTTAGGTACTCTCTTCATTTTAGGACAGGGCATTTTTGTTAGGTCATTAAGTTTTCTTCTTAGTTCGCCTTCTTTTCCTAAAATAAAAATAAAATAAATAAAACCCTGCATTATGTCCACAGATATTTGGGGATTATATTTATTTGTCATAAAAATACTGTGCTTTGACCATACAAATTAAGATGAACAGCCAACACTGAATCAAAACTGAAGTTAAATTATATCTGGTTTAATTTATTTTGTGATTTGGGGGATTTTATTGTAAAGCACAACACACAATAAATCGTTCTTACAAATGCCAGTCAAGTATGACGAGTTTTTAGCGCCCTCACCACCACCTACCATGTTATAAGAGTATGTTAGAAGTACAACACATTAATAACTTAAACATTCATTTCAAATATACTGTGATTGTATATATCAAATAGCATGTAAAGACTTTAATGTTTTTTTTTTAAATAAACATTGTTACCAGTCATAATGATCTGCGCTTCATGGACAGGCCATCCACCTTTTGGAGGTTTGTTCGTGTCTCTCCACTCTGCTCTGAAGTTTCGAGTCGTCTCTTCGTCATCATCAGCAATGCTGAATAAATCAAAATTGCGAAAGCAAGCAGTGGGAATCACGCTGTAAGAGTCTTTGTCGACCCCGCTTTCCCACTTCACCAACGCATGCATCACCGCCATACTACCTTCACCTTCTCGTCCGTTTTTTCTGCGCCTTTTTCCCCCGACAAGTCACGGCACAAAAAACAGTCCCGCTCTGCATTCTGGTACTTGGCGTTCTTAATAACACCAACAGGGTGTAATCGCATAGACCACTCGAGCATAAAGTACTACATATCCCATCTGTTACAGTTTTTTTTCATCTTCTGAAACTGCAATTTAGCACTTTCAACTGTTTCTTAGTGATTCCTAGAATTACTAACCGGTATTGTAGTCAATGTGTTTATAACCTTTTTTGTTTAACGATTTGTGTGTTATCCTATGGGATCCCATGGTCTTTGATTTGGTCACGGAAGTGATTTGTCTTTGATTTGTTGATCTAGAGTTGAATTTTAATTAGTTTTTCCCTTTTGTATAATTAGTGTAGTGCTACATTTAGTCTTTGTTTTTAAATAAATTTGACAATTTATATCTTTGGAATTGGTGTCTGCGTCCAATTATTACAGAAATTGAGTTATACAAGACTCCAGGATTCGTGATAAGGTGATACTATGAATTCACTTCTTTAATTGAAATGTATAAGTGTACCTTACGCTACATATATGTATGTATGTATGTATGTATGTCCAATTGCTTTGACAATACAAATGAATTGAATTGAGAGGGAGAGAGAGAGAGAGAGAGAGAGAGAGAGAGAGAGACAGACAGACAGACTGACAAACAGAAAAACAGACAGACACAGACACACACACACACAGAGCCAGCCAGCCAGCCAGCTCAGCGATGACATCACGAGCCTCTCTCAGCTGACTGCTATGACATCACAGAGCACGTACATTCCGTTGCTTGCCGTCTGTCAACCACTCAGTCACTGCCAGCCAGACTGGCTGGCTGGCTGGATGGGGGGGCTGCTTGCTGCTGCTGCGTACCTTAGCAAGCTTATTTGCTTGACCGGCCTTCCTACTCCTCTGCCCACATGCCCACCTATGCCCGATCTGCTGTTCACCTGGATCACAGCTCCGCCCCAACAAGGCAGAGCCCCCCAAGAATGGTACAAACTCACCCACGATCCCCTCCACGGAAAGCTTTAGCAAAAGGCAAAAGCGTTATACGTAATGAAGAGGAACCCGAGTCCAAGACGCATCCGACCAGCCATACATATTTCTGTGTATTAAAGATCACATTTTCTTACATTTAGTTTTTCTGTACTTTATTACATCTTATTGTGATTTATAAAAGTATTGTTTCTTTTCCATATGTATGTATGTATGTGTGTGTGTGTGTGTGTGTGTGTGTGTGTCTGTCTCTGTGTGAAAGTTAGTGTGTGTGTCTGTACGTGTGTGTGCCTGTCTCTGTGTGAAAGTGTGTGTGTGTGTGTGTGTGTGTGTGTGTGTGTATATGTCTCTCTGTGAAAGTGTGTGTGTGGGTGTGACAGTGTGTGTGAGTGTCTGTCTGTCTGTCTGTCATGTAATTCGCACATCTGTGAGGGCACCATTTTTGCAGAAGAGATGTACACATTTTGGAGCAACATATGCTGCCATCCAGACATCATCTTTTCCAGTGACGTCCCTGCATTTTCAAACAGATCACATTTTATTACACTTTGTTTATCTGTACTTTATTACATCTTATTGTGATTTATACTTGTAATGTTTCTTTTCCATATATATGTATGTACAGTGGGGGAAAAAAGTAATTGATCCCCTGCTGATTTTGTACGTTTGCCCACTGACAAAGAAATGATCAGTCTATAATTTTAATGGTAGGTGTATTTTAGCAGTGAGAGACAGAATAACAACAAGAAAATCCAGAAAAATGCATTTCAAAAAAGTTATAAATTGATTTGCATGTTAATGAGGGAAATAAGTATTTGACCCATTTTCAATGCCCTGGCTTAGGGAAGGAGGTTCTCACCCATGATTTGACGGTACATGGCCCCGTCCATCGTCCCTTTGATGCGGTGCAGTTGTCCTGTCCCCTTAGCAGAAAAACAGCCCCAAAGCATAATGTTTCCACCTCCATGTTTGATGGTGGGAATGGTGTTCTTGGGGTCATTCCTCCTCCTCCAAACACGGCGAGTTGAGTTGATGGCAAAGAGCTTGATTTTGGTCTCATCTGAGACCACTTTCACCCAGTTCTCCTCTGAATCATTCAGATGTTCATTGGCAAACTTCAGACGGGTCTGTACATGTGCTTTCTTGAGCAGGGGGACCTTGCGGGCGCTGCAGGATTTCAGTCCTTCACGGCATAGTGTGTTACCAATTGTTTTCTTGGTGACTATGGTCCCAGCTACCTTGAGATCATTAACAAGATCCTCCCATGTAGTTCTGGGCTGATTCCTCACCGTTCTCATGATCATTGAAACTCCACGAGGTGAGATCTTGCATGGAGCCCCAGACTGAGGGAGACTGACAGTTATTTTGTGTTTCTTCCATTTGCGAATAATCGCACCAACTGTTGTCACCTTCTCACCAAGCTGCTTGGTGATGGTCTTGTAGCCCATTCCAGCCTTGTGTAGGTCTACAATCTTGTCCCTGACATCCTTGGACAGCTCTTTGGCCATGGTGGAGAGTTTGGAATCTGATTGATTGATTGCTTCTGTGGACAAGTGTCTTTTATACAGGTAACGAGCTGAGATTAGGAGCACTCCCTTTAAGAGAGTGCTCCTAATCTCAGCTCGTTACCTGTATGAAAGACACCTGGGAGCCAGAAATCTTGCTGATTGATAGGGGATCAAATACTTATTTCCCTCATTAACATGCAAATCAATTTATAACTTTTTTGAAATGCGTTTTTCTGGATTTTCTTGTTGTTATTCTGTCTCTCACTGCTAAAATACACCTACCATTAAAATTATAGACTGATCATTTCTTTGTCAGTGGGCAAACGTACAAAATCAGCAGGGGATCAAATACTTTTTCCCTCACTGTATGTATGTATGTATGTATGTATGTAAGTGTGTGTGTGTCTGTCTCTGTGTGAAAGTGTGTGTGTGTGTCTGTCTGTGAAAGTGATTGTGTGTGAAAGTGTGTGTGTCTGTCTGTCTGTCTGTGAAAGTGTGTGTGTGTGTGTGTGTGTGTGCGTGTGTCTGTCTGTGAAAGTGTGTGTTTGTGTGTGTATGGGTGTGACAGTGTGTATGAGTGTCTGTCATGTAACTCGCACATCTGTGAGGGCACCATTTTTGCAGAAAGAGATTTACACATTTTGGAGCAACATATGCTGCCATCCAGACATCGTCTTTTCCAGGGACGTACCTGCATTTTTCAGCAGGATAACGCCAAACCACATTCTGCCCAGATTTCAAGCGCATGGTTGCATAGGCAGAGAGTGCGGGTGCTAGCATGGCCTGCCTGCAGTCCTGACCTGTCTCCGAATTGAGAATGTGTGGCGCACTATGAAGTGCAAATTAAGACAACGAAGGCCCTGTGCAGTTGCGCAGCTGAGGAAATGCATAATGGATGAATGGGGGAAAATCCCGCTTGCTAAACTTAACCAAGTGGTGTCTTCAGTGCCCAAGTGCTTAATAAGTGTTATTAAAAGAAAAGGTGATGTTACATAGTGGTAAACAGTCGACTGTCCCAACTTTCTTGGTTTCTTTTCACTGCTAATGAGATGCTGTAGAGTGAGTTAGTTATATTGCTTTCAGGAGCTCTAATCGTATTGATGAGTTCATGCAGCATTTGTAATTGAATTTCAAAAAGAAATCTTTGCTGTCTGGCCTGTGTGTATGAGATGTACTCTGTCAATCTTTGGCTAACAACTGAAACATTGGTAGAACAGAAATGGCAACATAAAAAAGAAAAGTACATTTTAAAAGAGCACATTAAATAGGATGAATATACAGTTTTTTACAATCACTTTGTCACTAATTTCAGAACCTTGATGTCATTTTTCAAAACTCTAGACACAAAACTCAAAACGGTCATCACTTGTAACACAGGCTGTCCAATGTTCAAAACATTGCATTGTGCATTCATATCTTTAAAGAAACCTAGCACTTGCAGACTTGTTGGTTCAAATAACTCATTTATCATGAAATACCATAGTAACATAGTAACACAGAAGATACCGATAGTTTCACTGTGTAGTTGTTCGTACAATCATTAAATATTGTAGTACAAAATATGTGATACATGTTTCATTATGGTACTACACATAAATACATCACTGTAAAAGGACTAGTAGAGAGAATACTACAGACACAGTGGAATCATTGAACAAAATCTGAAATGTATTGATGCAATACAATCAAATCACACCATAGGTTTCTTTGAATCCATGCAACAATAATTAGCTACAAAAAAGAACAAAACTACAGTAAAATGTCAACTGCAGTGTTCCTCACCTGGCTTAGTGTAAAAAGCAAAACAAAGGATTGATTACTGTACTTCTAAATTTCCATCAGCCCTGTGTTCAGGTTCAGGTTCTCACAACCATTTTTCACAAGAGGCATCTTGAAACTGAACATACCTGAACATACTCAGTCATCAGCTGCTTCACTCTGTCTGCATTTCTTTCAAAAGGCACACTATACTCTGTGCTACACATTGGTATGCAGTATACAGTCATTTGACAATTGAGAGTAGCCTAATGTTTAGTGCATGCTGAAGACTTGCCGCTTCTCAGTACGGACATTTCTGATGATTGAGGCCACAGTTGATCCTGAGTTGATTCTGAGGTTTGATTGAATCATTGTAGCTGCCTCAGTCATGGTCATGCCATGATTTACAACATGTTCTACAACTATTTCTCGGATTTCACTGGACACTATTTGCTGTTGCTGCCGCTGTCTGGTCCGTGGCCTTGTCCTCTACCACGTTCCCCCAACACCTCTCAAATGAGGCCCATGGCTGCCTCTCTGGTGAGGCCTAAGCCCTCCTCTATGACGAGGCCCACGACCACCTCTCAGAAGGGGTGCATGTCCCCTTCCATTCTTTTGACCACCACGTCTTCCTCCTCCCACTGCTTGACCTCTATTGTGACCTGGATGACCTGCCGGCTCCATGTTATCACTGTGTTGCTGGGGTGGATAGCACTCATTTCACTCGATACTCGTACCACAATGTGAAATCAATCATCAATAACCAGTTGGCAGTATTGGAAAAGCAATTACAAGGGCCTGCATACATACAGTAATGTCAAATCTGATGTGGAAGAACAATCATCTTCAACCAGGTTGGAGCGTTAGTTGCAATGCCTTTAATACACGCAGCGTGGAGAGGAACAGTGACTCAAGAAGATCCCAAAGTCGCTCTGCCTTCATTTTAACAGTCAGAGCTTTTATACACAAAAATCAAAGAGCTGGTTATAATCAGAAAGTCATTACTATGTTATCTTAAAAGTTAGCTAAGCAGAATTTATATCATTATAGGACAGAGTTCATAGATCAACACATGGATTAGGGAGCAGGCACTTCAATCATACTGTTTGACATTGTCTCCAAGATTCTCATCGTAAATAACAAGCAGAAATCAAACTACCTTCTGGCCTGACCTTCTAGCTTGACCTTATCTTTCTTAAGTATACAAGAGAGAAAAACAGGTATTAGAGAAAGAATTTCTAACTTTCCTTCCACACTGAAAACATGGTGTGGAAAAGTGCTACATGATGATGAATGATGATGAAATATTACATCCATAGATAATGTAGTCCAACTGGTTCATGCTCCTCGGTTATTGGTGTCAATGGATCTCATTATCCTGAAACTTTCATGATCGAAACATGGAATACTGTTCGTCAGTTTCCATAAAACTATGAATTAAGAGTAATGCAACAGTCACTTATCATTTTGAGCAGCTGTATCAATTGATAGTTAGATCTTTGTAATGAAATGAATAGACAGTGATCTCAGATGTAATGTGTGAATTGCATTTTGAAATGGTAATACTTTGACGTTAAGTTGTATCATTTTAGTTCAATGAACAAATGATCTGAGGTTGATGTGTATTGTATCCAAGCAATTGAAAAATGTGCATTTTGATCATCGGGTGTGAGTTTAGTGTCTAGAGTTTTGAAAAATGACATCAAGGTTCTGAAATGAGTGCCAAAGTGATTGTAAAAAAGTGTAATATCAGGGGACAGTGGCTATTAGTGATCTGGCCTTCCGTGGCCTCTGTATTAATGTAACAGGTCACATTGTATGTGTACACTGATACTTGATAGTATAATATAGTACAAGTAAAAAACATACATAGGTATCATAGAAGTATTTTGCAGAAATGATTAAGGATACTTATCAAAATGGAGAGGAAATGCTAAATCCAGTCTCCCCAGGCTGAGCTTCTATTGCTACACCTGCTAAGTGGCTGCTGGCCCCACTATATGGATAGAGCCACACCAAGTACAAGAGTCTCCCCATTGCTATTTATATCTCCCTATCCAGTCTTCTATACGTGTCAGGTATACAAGTGTGTGTGTGTGTGTGTGTGTGTGTGTCTGTCTGTCTGTCTGTCTGTGAAAGTGTGTGTGTGTGTGTGTGTGTGTGAAAGTGTGTGTGAGTGTCTGTCTGTCTGTCTGTCATGTAACTTGCACATCTGTTAGGGCACCATTAATGCAGAGATGTACACATATTGTTTATTTTCCATATATATGTATGTATGTATGTATGCATGTCCAATTGCTTTGACAATACAAATGCACTGAATTGAGACAGAGAGAGAGAGAGAGAGAGAGAGAGAGGTGCTAAGGCACATTTGTAACATAAATTAGGGAACATTTGAAACATGCTTAGGGAACATTCATAAGAACATAAGAACATAAGAACATAAGAAAGTTTACAAACGAGAGGAGGCCATTCGACCCATCATGCTCGTTTGGTGTCCATTAATATCTAAGTGATCCATGGATCCTATCCAGTCTATTTTTAAATGTTCCCAAACTTTCAGCTTCTACCACTTTCCATCTTGAATGCCTTGAAGCCCAATTTCCATTTGTTGTCCCCTGGTGCGTGTGTCCCTGCTGATCTGGAAAAGCTCCTCTGGTTTGAGGAACCTTTCATGATTTTGAAGACTTGGATCAAGTACCCACGTAATCTCCTCTGTTCCAGGGTGAAAAGGTTCAGTTCCCTCAGTCTCTCCGAGTAGGACTTTCCCTTCAGACCTGGAATAAGTCTGGTTGCTCTCCTCTGAACTGTCTCTAAAGCAGCAATATCCTTCTTGAAGTGTGGTGCCCAGAACTGTACACAGTATTCCAGATGAGGTCTAGCGCATTGTACTGTCTTAACATTACTTAAATTCTACACTTTTGACGATATACCCTAGCATTCTGTATGCCTTTTGTATTGCTTCCCCACATTGTTTGGATGGAGAAAGTGAATCCACATAGATTCCTAGGTCTTTCTCATGCATTACTTCATCTAGATCTGTACCTCCCATAGTGTAATTATAGTGGACATTTTTGTTTCCTGCATGTATTACCTTGCACTTGTCCACATTGAATTTCATTTGCCAGGTGTCAGCCCACAACTGAATTTATCTAAGTTCCTCTGAATAGCATGTGCTGCCAAGATTGTATCTGCTAAGCCACCTATTTTAGTATCATCTGCAAATTTGACAAGGTTGCTAAGTATCCCAGAGTCCAGATCATTAATATAGATTAGAAAAAGCAAAGGCCCTAGTACTGATCCCTGTGGAACTCCACTAACAACCTCACTCCAGTTAGAAGTGACTCCTCTAATCTGTTTCCTATACATCAACCAGTTCATAATCCATCTACTTACATGACCCTGAATGCCTACAGCTTCCAATTTGAGGATCAGTCTTTGGTGTGGAACCTTATCAAAAGCTTTTTGGAAATCTAAGTATATCATATCATATGCTTTCACGTGATCTACAGCTGCAGTTGCATGTTCAAAAAAATGTATTAAGTTAGTAAGACATGATCTGCCTCGTCTAAACCCATGTTGACTATCTCCAAGAATATGGTTTTCATTGAGATGCTCCTCTATTTTCTGTCTAATCATTTTTTCCAACATTTTACAGGTGATGCAGGTGAGACTGATTGGTCTGTAATTTCCTGGCTCAGTTTTGTCCCCTTTCTTGTGGATTGGTATGAAATTTGCTGTCTTCCAGTCAGTGGGAACATCCCCTGTTCTAAGTGTCATTTGAAATAATCGAGTTAACGGCCTATACATAATTTCCCTCATTTCTTTAAGTACTGTTGGAAATATCCCATCTGGCCCAGGTGATTTGTTTGATTTTAATTCTGCTAGTCCCTTTAGTACCTCCTCCTCATTTATCCTGATCTCTCTTAGGGTTTGACTGGATTGATTGTCAACCTGTGGCATGTCATCTGTTTTTTCTTTTGTAAAAACCTCTGTGAAATACTCATATAGAATATTTGCCACATCTTGTTCGTTTTCCAAGATACCTCCATTTTTGCCCTTTATCTGTTTCACCTCCTCCTTAATTGACCGCTTGCTGTTGTAATTTTGAAAAAAGCTCATTGCATTGGTTGTAGCTCCAAGAGCTATGTTTCTTTCTATTTCCCTCTTTGCTTTCCTGATCCCTTTCTTAAGATCTCTTTGCAGCTCAACATATTCTATGTATTTTGTTTCATCACCATCCCTTTTGTATGTGCTATACAACATTTTCTTCCTCTTTATATTTTTTTGCATGCCTCTGGTTTGTATGTATGTATGTATGTATGTATGTATGTATGTATGTATGTATGTGTGGAAGGAAAGTTAGAAATTCTTTTCTCACAACTGTTTTTCTCTCTTGTATACTTAAGAAAGATAAGGTCAAGCTAGAAGGTCAGGAGGCCATAAGGTAGTTTGATTTCTCTTTGTTATTTACAATGAGAACCTTGGAGACAATGTCAAACAGAATGACCTACGTGCCTGTTCCCTAATACCATGTATAGACCTATGAACTCTGTTCGATAATGATATATGTTCTGCTTAGTTAGCCTTTAAGATAACATAGTAATGACTTTCTAGCATGTATGTATGTATGTATATATATATATATATATATATATATATATGTATGAATGTATGTATGTCCAATTGCTTTTGACAATACAAATGAATTGAGAGGGAGAGAGAGAGAGAGAGAGACAGACAGACAGACTGACAAACAGAAAAACAGACACACACACAAACACACACACACACAGAGCCAGCCAGCCCGCCAGCCAGCCAGCCAGCCAGCCAGCTCAGCGATGACATCACGAGCCTCTCTCAGCTGACTGCTATGACATCACAGAGCACGTACATTCCGTTGCTTGCCGTCTGTCAACCACTCAGTCACTGCCAGCCAGACTGGCTGGCTGGCTGGATGTGGGGGCTGCTTGCTGCTGCTGCGTACCTTAGCAAGCTTATTTGCTTGACCGGCCTTCCTACTCCTCTGCCCACATGCCCACCTATGCCTCTACTCCAAGATACTTATACAATAGAAAAACTATGGTAATAATAATATAGCCCAAGACAAAAAATATTAATCTTTCTAGACTGTATTAAAGTTCAGCACTTCGGAAAAATAGAATTATTTTGTATTTCAATAAAACAAAAATTATTACTGGTATCCACACACCCAACCAATGTAAATGTCACGGACGGTGTTAATTAGCTCTTTAATCACCATTACTTATTATATTTATATTTCACTTCACTTTATGCAATATGGCTTGTGTATTTTGTTTGGTTCTATATTGCCATTATTTTGTGTGTTGATTATCTTTCACTTTATTGTTTAATTTGTTATTCACTTAGTATTATTTTGATTGTTTGCACGCGTGCCTTATTATTTTTGTTTCTTCTTTCTTTCACAACTCACCTGGGTCCACCTGCACTCTTCACACGCGTCCCCACTTAATCACCCTGCCCTGGGAGAGGAGAGGATTATCTGCTGTAGTCCACTTTCCAATGTGGGAGGTCTCTGCGGCTCATATCTCATTCAATTATTTATTCATTTATCCTACATCAAGTTTATTTATTTTCCCACGTTTCATTCAATCACCATCAGAAGCTCTCTGTGCTAAAAGTGGCAGCACATTTGTCTCACACACATCAAACTCACCTTTTCCTGCTTCCCAAGCCTTATCAACTTACTCAGACCCTCGTCAACTTACTCAAACCCTCTTCAACTTTGGTTAACATTGCTCTGCATTCTAACAGCTATTCTTTCTCCTATTCTTAATTTCTTACAAGAAATGTATTCAGGTTTTTTTATCAATATGTTTTATTTATATTTATACAGATGTCACTCCATTATTCGTTTATTGAAGTCATATATGTACCTAACAAAATATTAGCCAATAGGCCATTGATCTCAATAATGATTCCCATAATCCTAGGACACCTTCTCTTTTACTCTTCCTTTCCATTCTTACTTTTCTCCTGTAAAGCATTTTATATTACTTGAGCTTACTTATTCTATAGTTGTAATCTTATACTTCTGCGGTATCTTACCCTTTTCCTACATCACTCATCTTAAAACCATGGTCTACTTTGACTTTCATTTCAGGTATTATATGCTAGGCACCAATAACCAAACATTTTCTGAAAGACTGTAACATGTCACCAGACTGTTTACATTCTCCTGCTTTCACAGGCTGTCAGGGCTGCACCAGGCTCTCTTCTAGCCTTTCGTTTCCTTGAATTTGACTTTTGACAGAGCTTGTCCATAACATGATGTTTAACAAACAAATTCTGGTTCTTCTTGTGGAGACACCATGACTATTTATGTATTACTATTATTATCCATCTGTTTATTCAATGTATATTTTGGATTACTTTTCTTATAATAGTCTTTCTTTCTGATTTCTGATGCTTGAGGCACTCTGTATAGAGCCAAAGATCCTCATGAATATGATAAATCTGTTGTTACATTTTTAAATATAATTCTAAAATGATTGCCAAAACATAGACATTTACCTTATATCACCTTCAAACTATACATATTCATAAACACACAAAGCACATACACATTGATATCTAAAGATAATTCAGATATCCGATCTGTGGCATGTTTTATTGACCCTGCAGTGTCTCAAACAGCCCTTATAACTTATTATTTAAGCTTATGATTATTTAGAATAAAATGTCAAATAATCCCACTCGATTATTTCATTATTTCACTATCTCAGTTTTCTTGATCAATTGTGAAAAAGTTCTGTTATTTCCTCCTCATCTGTAGAGGCTACATTAGCCCACTCCCCGGTCTGATATTCTCGTAGTAACTGTATCCAAATGTTGGGCGGACATTTAGCCTTCACGATGATGTGTACATCGTGCGGGTGAAGGAGGTGAATAACCATCTTTTCATCTAGAATATCCCAAAAAGTTGTGTTACCCTGGTTTGGTTTTAATTTTGGGAGGGACACCCATATCATTTCTTTTTCTCCTGGGGAGAAGGGGACATGGGTTTTAGTCGTATAGACTATTGATTGACCTTCCTCTTTACTCTGTCTAGTTTTGACTTGCATGGGTGCAGCTGGGACCGTTTTCAGAGCGGTCAGATCTGGATACAATGTATTATTATAACCAAAATCAGTGATTGATTTATATTCCGGATTATATGGGGGAGGAGCGCTAGCAAAACCTCCTTTTTCATATTCCCATGCTTTGCGATCTAAATCATCCCAATCGGGCCTGTCGTCCTCGGAGTGATCTGTGTCGCGACGCGCTCCTAACACGGCAGCACATCGCGCACCTACACCTTCACCTTTTCTGACCACTTTTCTTGCCCTTCTAATTTGCCTTGTAGTTCTATTAATTCTATCGTATTTTTCACAACTTCTTCTCTCAATTCACATTACTGTTTATGATGATCTTCCATTTCTGTTATTTTCTTTTCTTGATTCTCACCAACCTGACACAATATCACAATTCCTTTCTCTGTCTTATCTGGTTGTTGTTGCTTCCACCAGTCCCGGTGCTCCTTCGGAGACCAGTCTTTCTCCCAACTTCCTTCCAACATTTTCTTCTCTACATTCTGTTTTTTTATTTCTCAAAAAACCAATAATGCTGGTGTCACTCACTGTGACGATTTATCTGAAATATTACATTATTATATATTATATATATATATATATATATATATATATATATATATATATATATATATATATATATATATAATAAAAACAAACACTCTAGTAAGGTACGGACACCCGTACATGACACTGGCTAAGGTAAGGGAACCCATAAACAACCATAAGCACCCCCGGACCTAGGACAGACTGTAACTTGCTAACTTGCTAACTTGCTAACTGTTTTGTTTGCTTCACATCGTTTGCTGCTAGTTGCATGCCAAACGAGTTCGTTCTGTCCAAAATATAAGCTTTTTTCTTCTAATAAACTCAATAAAAATACAGTGCACTAGCAACTATTTCCCTTTCAAAAGTTGTAGTCCCGTTTCAGTTAAAACAAAATGTGTTCTTCAAACAAAGAAAATACTTGTGTTTCTTTTCCCTCTTTACCTGCTCTTATCACAAAGCTTCTCAACACAATCTCAGGTGCAGGTGCACTCTGCGCTATCCTTTGCCCGAGCTTTGTCCAGGAAAACTCACTGTAGCCATCTTAGTTCAACACGGGCTCTCCTTACCTGCGAGTCACACGGGTCCAGTTCACTTTGCAAGTGAACAGTCTCTTCTCAGAAACAATAAGGAAACTTGGAAAGAAACACAATCCCAGGTCGGTGTTAAAAAAAAGTTCTTTGTTTTCATATTAAAAGAAAACATTTGTATTTTCTCTGCACACTTCACAGCTCCAATTAGCACACTCAACTAATCCCTGCCCCCCTCAGAACCGTCACTAAAGAAAGGTACTCACAGTCATTTTAAATATGACATCCTGTAGTGTTTCTTTTCAAAATATGATCTTATTATCACTATTACTATCAATATTACCCACTAATACCAAATTACAGTTAGGGGGGCCACAGGTGTGATTTAAAAATACGATCTTCCATGTCTTTCTGTTGTGTTTTGACCTGGGGATCTGTAATTGTCCAAGTGGCTACTGCACATGTACTTATTTAATATTAAATGTGTTATTTAATTAGGCTTGGTTCTGATGAGCATGTACAAGACGTCAGCTTTTTAAATAACTGTGTGTATTGGATCATACACATTTTAGAAATACTCTCTCAAACTTCCCGCATTGGTACCTCACCAGGGAGGTAGAAAACAGCAATAGCATTGAAAAAGTGTGATTGTAGTTCTGCTCTTCTGCAATATATTTCTACAATATCTTTAACATCTTCTTTAACATTGTTTTAAAGGCTGGGACCAATATGGTGGAATATCTCCAACACACGGACATTGAGAGACTCGACCCCTTTGTGCTGCTGCTCAGAGACCAACTCTCAGTTGTCTCTGAGTAGGCTATGGATCAACTTCCTTTCCTAATATGAAGGAGACCATGGATACAAAACCTATGAAAAACAGGTGATTATTGTTATTCTTCTCATTATAAACTACTTAATACATCTCTCCCATAAAGTACAACAGGATAGTGGTGACGTCATTCAGGATTGGATTGCCATTGGTCAAAAGCCCTCTGAGAGAAATTGTGTGGCGACACTCCACACTCTTAGAAGAAATTGTTCTGCACAGAACCATAAAGGGTTCCTCGAGTAATCGCTCTGGTGGATCCCTTTATGGTTCTATGTAGAACCCCTTCAAAGGGGTTACATGAAGAACCCCCAAACATAGCGTTCTACACAGAACCATTCGTTTTAAAATGTTATATATAGAACCCATTCAAAAGGGGGACACGTGCTATACCTGAATTTGTTTTCCAAATACAATCTTTAAAAAATGTATGATTTCATATATACAAACACACATACACAACGTAGAAATCGCACTACTAGTGAAGTAACTTCATTTACATTATATGCCACAACTCCTCAATTTGGAACGCAAAAACAAGACATCTGATGTAAAAGTGTAAACTAATTACGAACAGCACTTTTGATTTTTATCTTCAATTCAGAGGCTACTTATTCGAACAGTAAACTGTATTCTCTCTTCAGAGTGACTGGAATGTTTTTGCCTACATTCAACTTAAATATGAAAGTTTCCAAAAACGGCATAGTTTTCTTTAAGGCTATTCAATGCCAAACACAAAATTCTCTCTGCTTTCAGTGCTTGTCCTTCAGCACAATTACACAGGTTCATGATGTTCTCATTTCAATACATTGTTTTCTTATTTAAACTATTTGACTTTGAGCTTACATTGAGAATAAAATCACTTTTGCAAGTAAAACCTGGCCAAGAAAGGAAGCAGCACTACAATAAAACAATACACAGAATACAAAGCAGTTCCTTCAAAAGTGAAAGTGATAAAGAGTGATGTCTGTCAGTAAATTACGTTGAGATACATATTGGTTATTTTGAATTAGGAGTCCAACTTCAATAACTTCTATTAACAAGCCAAAATACAGATCAGAATTATGGGTAATTGAAAATAATATGTAGCGCCTAGGTAAGCTTGGATGTGTTCAGAGAAACACTAAAAACGGACCTTCCTCACACCCGTCTTGTTGAGGTGGACGTGGTCATACAGGTGATGTGGCTGGATGTCTCAGTGTGTGCCAGGTGGACGTTGGGGAGGAGGGCACATCTTCGGGATACTTCTGCGTTGATGGCCTGGATGATGTGCAGGGGCACGTCTGTGCGGGGCAGCAGTGTGGAGATGGTGATTTTGGCAGTTTGGAATTCCTCTGTGGCTTTCTTTGCCACCTGTCTCAGGGCTGAGGCCACATCGCCCCTGCGGGCACTCAGGTCGTTAGTGCCGGTGTGGATGAGGATGTGTTTGACCTGGCACAGCCTCCTCTTGGAGAGCAGCTCCAGGGCTCTCTGTGCTGTCGGGCACCAAAGCTTTTTCACTTTTCGCCCAGGGAAGAGGCGCCTCTCATCCAGGAACTTCCCATTGGAGTCGCTCAGAATGACCACCTCTGTGTTGACCTGCCACTCCGGGTTTTGCGTCGGGAGTGGTGGGGGCAGCGGGTGTGTTTTAGGGGAGTGGCGTTTCAGGGGTTTGTGTATTAGTGGCAGGTCTGGTGATAGTGGGGGTGTCAGGAGTGGTGGGGAGTGTGGGTGGATCAGTGGGTGCGTCAGTGGGTGCATCAGGGGTTGTAGGTGTTGTGGGGTCAGTGCAGTGCAGTCTCTGTGCTCCTCTCTTAGCTTCTCCAACTGGCTCTGCAGGCTCCTCAGCTGGCTGTGCTGGGGTGTCCTGGTCAGCTCCTCCCTCGCTCTGTGCAGCTCCGTCCTCAGGGTTTGGCTCTGCTCCTCCTGGTCTCTCACTGCTGCTCTCAGCTTATGGATCTCAGCCTTGTGGTGCATCTTTAGTCCCTGAACTCCGCAAACTTCAGCTCCAGCACTGATAGGCATTCCTTTAGTGTTTTAATGTTGCTGGAGAGTTTTGGGGAGACAGGGGGGCAGTCTGTGGGAGATGGGGCACTGTCTGGCTCCGTGTGGCTGGGGGCAGACTGCAGGGTGGTCGGCTCTGGCTTGTGTTTCTCTACCTCAGTCTGCTGCTTTGAGGTGTGGAAGCCGAGAGATAATTGGTCCAGGCTGCTCTCGCTGTCCTGCACCATGATGGTCCCGTTGTGGTATACATTAAAAGTGAGCATCACACTGTCTGTGTCTTTCTCTACCAGCACTGAGATCTGCCTGCCTCTGCTAATGCCCCTCTTGTTGTTATTGGGGTATGTCTGGCACAGGGTTTTGTGAAAGGCGGTGGGGTACTGAGTGTAGAACAGTAGATTGTTCTTGACCCTGTTTTCTCCTTTACCGGTGTAGTCTAGGATGAGGGTCTCAGGAGATGCTCTCATCACAGCTTGTTTGTAGTCCTTCTTAGCCTGTGCAGAGCGAATGTCTTCAGGGTATCGGATTTCAAAAGGCAGCTCTGCAGTCAGACTGCTGTTCGATAGATTTGTATCAGTCTCAGTGGCAGTTGGGCTCTCTCCTACTGTCACTCTATTCAAATTGGAGCTCTGCATTTTCATTGGCTGAGTCAACTACTGAGAATGCTTATTTATTTTATTAATACATATTTTTTTGTTTAATTATTTGTCTCTATAGGTGAAAGGTCTTACCTCCAATTCTTGTCTTCAGCTTTTCTTTTCTGACTTTTCTTCCTGAACTGTCTCTCTGCTTTCTTCTTTTTGTGTTTCTCTTAAAATTATTATTTTTTGAATACTTTTTCTTCTGAATTTCTATTCCATGTCTTCTGTGTATGTTTATAGTGCTATATATTCATTTGTAAATGACAAATTAAATCCGCTTATGTATAAAAACAAATGTTTTTTAGGAGCTCATATTCCTCTCTCTCTCTCTCTCTCTCTCTCTCTCTCTCTCTCTCTCTCTCTCTCTCTCTCTTTCTCTCTCTCCCTCTCAATTCAATTCATTTGTATTGTCAAAGCAATTGGACATACATACATATACATACATACATACATACATACATACATACATACATACATCTACACGGAAAATAAATAATAGAATTATGAATCACAATAAGATGTAATGAAGTACAGAAAAAGAAAATGTAATAAAATGTGATCTTTAATACATACAAATAAAGAAAATAGGTATACCATTTCCAGATTCCTTTTTTGAAATACAATGACATGCATTACAAACGAGTATTTACATTATATTTACAGCCGGTGCTCGTGTGTCACTGTGTCCCTCAGGCTGTGGTTGGCGCTGACATATTGGGCAGAATGTGTCCCTTATTTTGGGCTAAAGCTTTCTGTGGAGGGGAACGTGGATCAGTTTGTACCATTTTTGGGAGGATCTGCCTTGTTGGGGCGGAGCTGTGATCCAGGTGAACAGCAGATCGGGCATAGGTGGGCATGTGGGCAGAGGAGTAGGAAGGCCGGTCAAGCAAATAAGCTTGCTAAGGTACACAGCAGCAGCAAGCAGCCCCCCCATCCAGCCAGCCAGCCAGTCTGGCTAGCAGTGACTGAGTGGTTGACAGACGGCAAGCAACGGAATGTTCATGCTCTGTGATGTCATAGCAGTCAGCTGAGAGAGGCTTGTGATGTCATCGCTGAGCTGGCTGGCTGGCTGGCTGGCTGGCTGTGTGTATGTCTGTGTGTGTGTGTGTGTGTGTGTGTGTGTGTGTGTGTGTCTGTTTGTGTTTGTCAGTCTGTCTGTCTGTCTGTCTCTCTCTCTCTCTCTCTCTCTCTCTCTCTCTCTCTCTCTCTCTCTCTCCTCTCAATTCAATTCATTTGTATTGTCAAAGCAATTGGACATACATACATACATACATACATGCTAGAAAATCATTACTATGTTATCTTAAAGGCTAACTAAGCAGAACATATTTCATTATAGAACAGAGTTCATAGATCTTCACATGGTTTTAAGGAACAGGCACGTAGGTCATACCGTTTGACATTGTCTCCAAGGTTCTCATCGTAAATAACAAACAGAAATCAAACTACCTTATGGCCTCCTGACCTTCTAGCTTGACCTTATCTTTCTTAAGTATACAAGAGAGAAAAACAGGTTTGAGAAAATCATTTCTAACTTTCCTTCCATACAATAATACATACATACATACATACGGAAAATAAATAATAGAATTATGAATCTCAATATAATGTAATGAAGTACAGAAAAAGAAAATGTAATAAAATGTGATCTTTAATACATTCAAATAAAGAAAATAGTTTTACTATTTCCAGATTCCTTTTTGAAATACAATGACATGCATTACAAACGAGTATTTACATTATATTTACAGCCGGTGCTCGTGTGTCACTGTGTCCCTCAGGCTGTGGTAGGCGCTGACATATTGGGCAGCCAGGGTGGCTGTGTGTCCCTCCACCAGGAGGACTGAGCGTTTTTCTTTTTTCTCAGTTTTGTCACAGGTTGGGTGGGCATTCGTTATGTTGTTACAGAATGTGTCCCTTATTTTGGGCTAAAGCTTTCCGTGGAGGGGAACGTGGATCAGTTTGTACCATTTTTGGGAGGATCTGCCTTGTTGGGGCGGAGCTGTGATCCAGGTGAACAGCAGATCGGGCTTAGGTGGGCATTTGGGCATAGGAGTAGGAAGGCCGGTCAGGCAAATTAGCTTGCTAAGATACGCAGCAGCAGCAAGCAGCCCCCCCATCCAGCCAGCCAGCCAGTCTGGCTGGCAGTGACTGAGTGGTTGACAGACGGCAAGCAACGGAATGTACGTGCTCTGTGATGTCATAGCAGTCAGCTGAGAGAGGCTCGTGATGTCATGGCTGAGCTGGCTGGCTGTCTGGCTGGCTGGCTCTGTGTGTGTGTGTGTGTGTGTGTGTGTGTGTGTGTGTGTGCGTGTGTCTGTCTGTCTGTCAATTCATTTCAATTCAATTCAAAGGTGCTTTATTGGCATGATCTATAACAATATTGCCAAAGCAGATACAAATGTTCTATCAATCAAGACAAAACATTGCAATACAAGATTCAGTGGAACAAATATAGTACACATTGAAATAAAATTAAGTAGGATATAAACCATATTTGTTGTTTGTATCAAAATGTGTGTCATGACATCAGAAAAATCACAGTTTTTATTTTGTTTTGCAAATGGAGTGCCACAGGCTGGTGTCTACACACTGTCTCGCAGGCTGTGGCAGGTGGATACATATTGCGCTGCTAAGAAGGCAGTGCGCTCCTCCTCTCCCAGCAGGACGGGGAGTTTGCAGCAATCGGGGATCATGCTGAACTCAGGGATATGCATTTTTAATATTTTAAAGTATGTCTCCCTGATTTTTGTGTATTTAGGGCAGGACAGCAGGAAATGCGCCTGTGTTTCGACCTCCCCTAGGTCACACTGGCTGCACAGCCGCTCTTCTCTGGCAACCCAGAATTTTCTGTAGCGGCCTTTTTCAATGGCGAGGCTGTGGTCACTGAGCCTGTATTTAGTTAGATTTTGTCTCTCTTTTATATTTTGGATTTTTAAGTATTCAGCCAATGTAATGTTTCTATTCAGGGCCCGGTAGCATTCCAATTTGTTTTGTAATTCTAATTCGTGTCTCTAATCTTTTGTGTATTTGCTTTTCAGGTACATGTCAATTTTCCCAATTGTTGTTGTTTTGGTCATTGTGTGTTCGGGCTCTGTGAGCCTCAGAGCCGTGGGGGCGTTTCTGTGTACGTGTAAGATGTTTTTATTAAATTCTAGGTGGAATATTTCCATGGGGCTTTTGTCCCAATTGTTGTTATTGAGGTTCATGAGGGGACCCCACACTTCGCTCCCATATAGCAGGATTGGTTGGATGATGGAGTTTAATATTTTAATCCAAATAGTTATTGGTATTGTTGTTTTCCCAAATTGTGTCTTTATGGCATAAAATGCCTGGCGTGCCTTGTCTTTTAATGCGTTTATAGCCAGGCTGAAGCTCCCTGACGCACTGATGGTCAGGCCAAGGTAGTTGTATCTGGTGCAGTGCTCTAATCCAGTGCTGCCCAGAGTGAAGCGGTACCTGTTTCCCTGAGATGGGGCTTTTTTCTGGAAAACCATAACTCTGGTCTTGTCCAGATTGACTGCCAGGGCCCATTTCTGACAGTACTGCTCTAGCAGCGCCAGGTTCTGCTGAAGCCCCTGCTCTGTGGGCGACAGCAGCACCAGGTCGTCTGCGTAGAGCAGGAACTTGATCTCTGTGTCATGGAGAGTTAGGCTGCGGGCGTCAGACTGCTCCAACACTGTGGCCAACTCGATGATGTAGATGTTGAACAGTGTTGGACTCAGACTGCAGCCCTGTCTCACTCCCCGCCCCTGAGTGAAGAACTCTGTTCTTGAGTTGCCAATTTGAACTCCGCATTTGTTTTCAGAATACATTGGTTTAATGATGTCATAAACTTTACCCCCTACACCACTCTGTAGAAGTTTATAAAATAATCCCTTGTGCCAGATTGAGTCAAATGCCTTTCTAAAGTCTACAAAACAGGCAAATATTTTTCCTTTATTGTTTTGGGTATATTTATTTATGAGGGTGTGTAGAGTGTAAATATGATCGGTTGTGCTGTGTTTTGGTAGGAAGCCAATCTGACTCTTATTCAGGACACTGTGCTTGGTAAGGAAGGCCAGTATCTGGGCGTTGATGATACTGCAGAACACCTTCCCCAGGTTACTGCTCACACAGCTGCCCCAGTAGTTATTGGGGTCTAATTTGTCCCCACTTTTAAAAATCGGGGTGATCAATCCTTGATTCCCGACCTCAGGGAAACACCCGGCTCTCAGCACCAGGTTAAAGAGTTTGAGCAGAGCCTCCTGCAGCTGCGGGCTGCTGTGCTTCAGCATCTCAGGGCTGATGCTGTCGGGGCCGCTGGCTTTCCTGGGTTTGAGGATTTTGAGTTGATGTTTTAGTTCCTGTATTGTAAATGGGTTATCTAAGGGATTTTGGTTATTCTTAATGATTTCTTCCAATTTATTTAGGTTTTTTAATATTTTAACCTGTTCTGGCTTTGGATTGTTTTCAACATTTTGGTAAAGTTTTTCAAAGTGTGTTTTCCAGATTTCTCCATTTTGAATTGGTATTTCATTTTTTGTTTTTGGGGTATTTATTCTGCCCATATAGTGGTCTTTTTTCTTACTGAGGAGTTGCTTGTAGTGCCGCAGGGCCTGGCAGTAGCTGAGGCGAGCCTCCTGGTTGTCGGGCTCTCTGTGTTTAGTGTTGGAGAGATGTCTCAGGTGTTTCCTAGAAGTTTCACACTCCTGGTCACACCACTGTTCTTTTTTTCTTTTAGACGATTTCATATTTTGGTTTTTAATTGTTTTAATGTTTGATTTTAAAGCCAGTCTCTCAAATATTTCATTCAGTGTTTTGGTGGCTGAGTTTATTCCGTTTTGGTTTATTTGATAGTGTGAGGATTGATATCTGTCTAACATGTTTTCAATCTCATCACTATTCAGGGCTCTTGTGTAGTTCTCTGTGCTGGGCTCGGACCATCTCTAACTGGGTGGCAGGGAGACCAGTTTTGTGGGAAGTTTGGCTCTGACTTGTGGCTGCGCTGATCTTTTTAGGTAAAGTGTTATTTGGCTGTGGTCTGATAGTGGAGATTGTTGTCTGACTATAAACGCATTGTTGGCTTGTGGGTCCAGGTCAGTTATGGCGTAGTCCACCACACTGCTGCCCAGAGCCGAGCAGTATGTGAATCTCCCCAGAGAGTACCCCCTGGTCCTGCCATTGATGATATATAGACCCAGGCTTTTACATAGGCGCACTACCTGCTTCCTGCTCTTGTTTACCACGCTGTCGTGGCTGTGTCAGTGTGGAGGTGTGTGTGTGGCACAGCGGGGAGTCTCCGAACAGGTGTGTGTTCCCCTCTGTATTGATGTAGTCCATCTCTCTGCCAGTCCTGGCATTGAGATCGCCACACAGCAGTACAGAGCCCAGGGTCTGGAAGTGGCAGATTTCGTTTTGAAGCTCATGAAAGCCTTCCTCATTATAGTAGGGGGAGTCTGCGGGTGGCATATAAATTCCATAAATTGCTGGATGATGTGCAGGGGCACGTCTGTGCGGGGCAGCAGTGTGGAGATGGAAATTTTGGCAGTTGGGAATTCCTCTGTGGCTTTCGTTGCTACCTGTCTCAGGGCTGAGGCCACATCGCCCCTGCGGGCACTCAGGTCGTTAGTGCCGGTGTGGATGAGGATGTGTTTGACTTGGCAAAGCCTCCTCTTGGAGAGCAGCTCCAGGGCTCTCTGTGCTGTGGAGCACCAAAGCTTTTTCACTTTTCGCCTAGGGAAGAGGCGCCTCTCAACCAGGAACTTCCCATTGGATTCGCTCAGAATGACCACCTCTGCGTTGACCTGCCACTCCGGGTTTGCGTCGGGAGTGGTGGGGGCAGCGGGTGTGTTTTGGGGGAGTGGCGTTTCAGGGGGTTGTGTATTAGTGGCAGGTCTGGTGATAGTGGGTGTGTCAGGAGTGGTGGGGAGTGTGGGTGGATCAGTGGGTGCGTCAGGGGTTGGAGGTGTTGTGGGGTCAGTGCAGTGCAGTCTCTGTGCTCCAGTGATGTGTAGCTCCTCTCTTAGCTCCTCCAGCTGGCTCTGCAGGCTCCTCAGCTAGCTGTGCTGGGGTGTCCAGGTCAGCTCCTCCCTCGCTCTGCGCAGCTCCGTCCTCAGGGTTTGGCTCTGCTCCTCCAGGTCTCTCACTGCTGCTCTCAGCTCATGGATCTCAGCCTTGTGCTGCATCTTTAGTCTGTGCATCTCATCCCGGAGCTGATCACACAAGGAGGTCTGGGCCAGGGTGCTCAAGGTCTGCTCCCTGAACTCCGCAAACTCCAGCTCCAGCACTGATAGGCATTCCTTTAGTGTTTTAATGTTGCTGGAGAGTTTTGGGGAGACAGGGGGGCAGTCTGTGGGAGATGGGGCACTGTCTGGCTCCGTGTGGCTGGGGGCAGACTGCAGGGTGGCCGGCTCTGGCTCTTGTTTCTCTACCTCAGTCTGCTGCTTTGAGGTGTGGAAGCCGAGAGCTAATTGGTCCAGGCTGCTCTCGCTGCCCTGCACCATGATGGTCCCGTTGTGGTATACATTAAAAGTGAGCATCACACTGTCTGTGTCTTTCTCTACCAGCACTGAGATCTGCCTGCCTCTGCTAATGCCCCTCTTGTTGTTATTGGGGTATGTCTGGCACAGGGTTTTGTGAAAGGCGGTGTAGAACAGTAGATTGTTCTTGACCCTGTTTTCTCCTTTACCGGTGTAGTCTAGGATGAGGGTCTCAGGAGATGCTCTCATCACAGCTTGTTTGTAGTCCTTCTTAGCCTGTGCAGAGCGAATGTCTTCAGGGTATCGGATTTCAAAAGGCAGCTCTGCAGTCAGACTGCTGTTCGATAGATTTCTATCAGTCTCAGTGGCAGTTGGGCTCTCTCCTACTGTCACTCTATTCAAATCGGAGCTCTGCATTTTCATTGGCTGAGTCAACTACTGAGAATGCTTATTTATTTTATTAATACATATTTTTTTGTTTAATTATTTGTCTCTTACCTCCAATTCTTGTCTTCAGCTTTTCTTTTCTGACTTTTCTTCCTGAACTGTCTCTCTGCTTTCTTCTTTTTGTGTTTCTCTTAAAATTATTATTTTTTGAATACTTTTTCTTCTGAATTTCTATTCCATGTCTTCTGTGTATGTTTATAGTGCTATATATTCATTTGTAAATCACAAATTAAATCCGCTTATGTATAAAAACAAATGTTTTTTAGGAGCTCATATTCCTCTCTCTCTCTCTCTCTCTCTCTCTCTCTCTCTCTCTCTCTCTCTCTCTCTCTCTCTCTCTCAATTCATTTCATTTGTATTGTCAAAGCAATTGGACATACATACACATACATACATATACACTCACCTAAAGGATTATTAGGAACACCTGTTCAATTTCTCATTAATGCAATTATCTAATCAACCAATCACATGGCAGTTGCTTCAATGCATTTAGGGGTGTGGTCCTGGTCAAGACAATCTCCTGAACTCCAAACTGAATGTCTGAATGGGAATGAAAGGTGATTTAAGCAATTTTGAGCGTGGCATGGTTGTTGGTGCCAGACGGGCCGGTCTGAGTATTTCACAATCTGCTCAGTTACTGGGATTTTCACGCACAACCATTTCTAGGGTTTACAAAGAATGGTGTGAAAAGGGAAAAACATCCAGTATGCGGCAGTCCTGTGGGCGAAAATGCCTTGTTGATGCTAGAGGTCAGAGGAGAATGGGCCGACTGATTCAAGCTGATAGAAGAGCAACTTTGACTGAAATAACCACTCGTTACAAACGAGGTATGCAGCAAAGCATTTGTGAAGCCACAACACGTACAACCTTGAGGCGGATGGGCTACAACAGCAGAAGACCCCACCGGGTACCACTCATCTCCACTACAAATAGGAAAAAGAGGTGAGACATTCAGATGGTAGAGTCAGAATTTGGCGTAAACAGAATGAGAACATGGATCCATCATGTCTTGTTACCACTGTGCAGGCTGGTGGTGGTGGTGTAATGGTGTGGGGGATGTCTTCTTGGCACACTTTAGGCCCCTTAGTACCAATTGGGCATTGTTTAAATGCTACGGCCTACCTGAGCATTGTTTCTGACCATGTCCATCCCTTTTTGACCACCATGTACCCATCCTCTGATGGCTACTTCCAGCAGGATAATGCACCATGTCACAAAGGTCGAATCATTTCAAATTGGTTTCATGAACATGACAATGAGTTCACTGTACTAAACTGGCCCCCACAGTCACCAGATCTCAACCCAATAGAGCATCTTTGGGATGTGGTGGAACGGGAGCTTCGTGCCCTGGATGTGCATCCCACAAATCTCCATCAACTGCAAGATGCTATCCTATCAATATGGGCCAACATTTCTAAAGAATGCTTTCAGCACCTTGTTGAAGCAATGCCACGTAGAATTAAAGCAGTTCTGAAGGCGAAAGGGGGTCAAACACAGTATTAGTATGGTGTTCCTAATAATCCTTTAGGTGAGTTCATCGTAGCTCTTAATACTCTCTTTCTGTCTGGAGGAGATATAATTGAAGTATTGTACACGTACCCGGCTACTTTCAACACCCATTGCTGCACTGATATTTTTCCCTCCATTTTTCTTTATCCATTTTTTTTTTGCTGGAAGTTCCGTCAATAGCCGTCAGCCTTTAAGAGACATCATGCAGCCAGGCCTCTTGGCTTGCGGCCACACCGTCCTGAACGCGCCCAATCTCATCAGATCTCGGAAGCTAAACGGGGCAAGGGCTCGTCAGTACTTGGATGGGTGACCTCCTGGAGATATCAGGTGCTGCAAGTTATTTCGTCTCCTGGGTAACTTTATCGTAGCTCTAAATACTCTCTTTCAGTCTGGAGGAGATATTATTGAAGAATTCTACACGTACCCGGCTACTTTCAACACCCTTTGCTGCACTGATATTTTTCCCTCCATTTTCCATTTTTTTTTTTTTTTTTTTTGCTGAAAGTATTGTCAATACCCGCCAGCCTTTAAGAGACATCATGCAGCCAGGCCTCTTGGCTTGCGGCCACACCGTCCTGAACGCGCCCGATCTCATCAGATCTCGGAAGCTAACGGGGCAGGACCTGGTCAGTACTTGAATGTGAGACCTCCTGGAAATACCAGGTGCTGCAAGCTTTTACGTCTCCTGGGTAACTTTATCGTAGCTCTTAATACTCTCTTTCAGTCTGCAGGAGATATAATTGAAGAATTGTACACGTACCCGGCTACTTTCAACACCCTTTCCTGCACTGATATTTTTCCCTCCATTTTTCTATTTTTTTTTTTTTTTTTTTGCTGGAAATTCCGTCAATACCCGCCAGCCTTTAAGAGACATCATGCAGCCAGGCATCTCGGCTTGCGGCCACACCATCCTGAACGCGCCCGATCTCGTCAGATCTCGGAAGCTAAACGTGGCAGGACCTGGTCAGTACATGAATGTGAGACCTCCTGGAAATACCTGGTGCTGCAAGCTTTTACGTCTCCTGGGTAACTTTATCGTAGCTCTTAATACTCTCTATCTGTCTGGAGGAGATATAATTGAAGTATTGTACACGTACCCAGCTACTGTCAACACCATTTGCTGCACTGATATTTTTCCATCCATTTTTCTTTTTTTTTTTTTTTTTTGCTGGAAGTTCCGTCAATACCCGCCAACCTTTAAGAGACATCATGCAGCCAGGCCTTTCGGCTTGTGGCCACACCGTCCTGAATGCGCCCGATCTCGTCAGATCTCAGAAGTTAAACGGGGCAGGGCCTGGTCAGTACTTGGATGGGAGACCTCCTAGAAATACCAGGTGCTGCAAGCTTTTTACGTCTCCTGGGTAACTTCATCGTAGCTCTTAATACTCTCTTTTTGTCTCCAGGAGATATAATTGAAGAATTGTACACGTACCCGGCTACTTTCAACACCCTTTCCTGCACTGATATTTTTCCCTCCATTTTTCTATTTTTTTTTATTTTTTTTTGCTGGAAATTCCCTCAATACCCGCCAGCCTTTAAGAGACATCATGCAGCCAGGCATCTCGGCTTGCGGCCACACCATCCTGAACTCGCCCGATCTCGTCAGATCTTGGAAGCTAAACGGGGCAGGACCTGGTCAGTACATGAATGTGAGACCTCCTGGAAATACCTGGTGCTGCAAGCTTTTACGTCTCCTGGGTAACTTTATCGTAGCTCTTAATACTCTCTATCTGTCTGGAGGAGATATAATTGAAGAATTGTACACCTACCCGGCTACCTTCAACACGCTTTGCTGCACTGATATTTTTCCCTCCATTTTTCTTTTTTCTATTGTTTCTTGCTGGAAGTTCCATCAATACCCTCCAGCCTTTAAGAGACATCATGCAGCCAGGCCTCTTGGCTTGAGGCCACACCGTCCTGAAGACGCAAGATCTCGTCAGATCTCGGAAGAAAAACTGGGCAGGGTCTGGTCAGTAATTGGATGGGTGACCTCCTGGAAATACCAGGTGCTGAAAGCTTTTTACATCTCCTGGGTAACTTCAGCGTAGCTCTTAATACTCTCATTCAGTCTGGAGGAGATATAATTGAAGAATTGTACATGTACCCGGCTACTTTCAACACCCTGTTCTGCACTGATATTTTTCCCTCCATTTTTCTATTTATTTATTTTTTATTTTTTTGCTGGAAGTTCCGTCAATACCCGCCAACCTTTAAGAGACATCATGCAGCCAGGGCTTTTGGCTTGCGGCCACACCGTCCTGAATGCGCCCGATCTCGTCAGATCTCGGAAGCTAAACGGTGCAGGACCTGGTCAGTACTTGGATGGGAGACCTCCTAGAAATACCAGGTGCTGCAAGCCTTTTACGTCTCCTGGGTAACTTCATCGTAGCTCTTAATTCTCTCTTTCTGTCTCCAGGAGATATAATTGAAGAATTGTACACGTACCCGTTTACTTTCAACACCCTTTGCTGCACTGGTATATTTCCCTCTATTTTTCTTTTTTTTTTTGCTGGCAGTTCCGTCAATACCCGCCAGCCTTTAAGAGACATCATGCAGCCAGACATCTCGGCTTGCGGCCACACCGTCCTGAACGCGCCCGATCTTGTCAGATCTCGGAAGCTAAACGGGGCAGGACCTGGTCAGTACTTAAATGTGAGACCTCCTGGAAATACCAGGTGCTGCCAGCTTTTTACGTCTCCTGGGGAACTTCATCGTAGCTCTTAATACTCTCTTTCTGTCTGGAGAAGATATAATTGAAGAATTGTACACGTACCCGGCTACTGTCAACACCCTTTCCTGCACTGATATTTTTCCCTCCATTTTTCTATTTTTTTTTTTTTTTTTTTGCTGGAAATTCCGTCAATACCCGCCAGCCTTTAAGAGACATCATGCAGCCAGGCATCTCGGCTTGCGGCCACACCATCCTGAACGCGCCCGATCTCGTCAGATCTCGGAAGCTAAACGTGGCAGGACCTGGTCAGTACATGAATGTGAGACCTCCTGGAAATACCTGGTGCTGCAAGCTTTTACGTCTCCTGGGTAACTTTATCGTAGCTCTTAATACTCTCTATCTGTCTGGAGGAGATATAATTGAAGTATTGTACACGTACCCAGCTACTGTCAACACCATTTGCTGCACTGATATTTTTCCATCCATTTTTCTTTTTTTTTTTTTTTTTTGCTGGAAGTTCCGTCAATACCCGCCAACCTTTAAGAGACATCATGCAGCCAGGCCTTTCGGCTTGTGGCCACACCGTCCTGAATGCGCCCGATCTCGTCAGATCTCAGAAGTTAAACGGGGCAGGGCCTGGTCAGTACTTGGATGGGAGACCTCCTAGAAATACCAGGTGCTGCAAGCTTTTTACGTCTCCTGGGTAACTTCATCGTAGCTCTTAATACTCTCTTTTTGTCTCCAGGAGATATAATTGAAGAATTGTACACGTACCCGGCTACTTTCAACACCCTTTCCTGCACTGATATTTTTCCCTCCATTTTTCTATTTTTTTTTATTTTTTTTTGCTGGAAATTCCCTCAATACCCGCCAGCCTTTAAGAGACATCATGCAGCCAGGCATCTCGGCTTGCGGCCACACCATCCTGAACTCGCCCGATCTCGTCAGATCTTGGAAGCTAAACGGGGCAGGACCTGGTCAGTACATGAATGTGAGACCTCCTGGAAATACCTGGTGCTGCAAGCTTTTACGTCTCCTGGGTAACTTTATCGTAGCTCTTAATACTCTCTATCTGTCTGGAGGAGATATAATTGAAGAATTGTACACCTACCCGGCTACCTTCAACACGCTTTGCTGCACTGATATTTTTCCCTCCATTTTTCTTTTTTCTATTGTTTCTTGCTGGAAGTTCCATCAATACCCTCCAGCCTTTAAGAGACATCATGCAGCCAGGCCTCTTGGCTTGAGGCCACACCGTCCTGAAGACGCAAGATCTCGTCAGATCTCGGAAGAAAAACTGGGCAGGGTCTGGTCAGTAATTGGATGGGTGACCTCCTGGAAATACCAGGTGCTGAAAGCTTTTTACATCTCCTGGGTAACTTCAGCGTAGCTCTTAATACTCTCATTCAGTCTGGAGGAGATATAATTGAAGTATTGTACACGTATCCAGCTACTGTCAACACCCTTTGCTGCACTGATATTTTTCCATCCATTTTTCTTTTTTCTTTTTTTATTTTATTTTTTTGCTGGAAGTTCCGTCAATACCCGCCAACCTTTAAGAGACATCATGCAGCCAGGGCTTTTGGCTTGTGGACACACCGTCCTGAATGCGCCCGATCTCGTCAGATCTCGGAAGCTAAACGGTGCAGGACCTGGTCAGTACTTGGATGGGAGACCTCCTAGAAATACCAGGTGCTGCAAGCCTTTTACGTCTCCTGGGTAACTTCATCGTAGCTCTTAATTCTCTCTTTCTGTCTCCAGGAGATATAATTGAAGAATTGTACACGTACCCGTCTACTTTCAACACCCTTTGCTGCACTGGTATATTTCCCTCTATTTTTCTTTTTTTTTTTTGCTGGCAGTTCCGTCAATACCCGCCAGCCTTTAAGAGACATCATGCAGCCAGACATCTCGGCTTGCGGCCACACCGTCCTGAACGCGCCCGATCTTGTCAGATCTCGGAAGCTAAACGGGGCAGGACCTGGTCAGTACTTAAATGTGAGACCTCCTGGAAATACCAGGTGCTGCCAGCTTTTTACGTCTCCTGGGGAACTTCATCGTAGCTCTTAATACTCTCTTTCTGTCTGGAGAAGATATAATTGAAGAATTGTACACGTACCCGGCTACTGTCAACACCCTTTCCTGCACTGATATTTTTCCCTCCATTTTTCTTTTTTTTTTTTTTTTTTTTTGCTGGAAATTCCGTCAATATCCGCCAGCCTTTAAGAGACATCATGCAGCCAGGCATCTCGGCTTGCGGCCACACCATCCTGAACGCGCCCGATCTCGTCAGATCTCGGAAGCTAAACGTGGCAGGACCTGGTCAGTACATGAATGTGAGACCTCCTGGAAATACCTGGTGCTGCAAGCTTTTACGTCTCCTGGGTAACTTTATCGTAGCTCTTAATACTCTCTATCTGTCTGGAGGAGATATAATTGAAGTATTGTACACGTACCCAGCTACTGTCAACACCATTTGCTGCACTGATATTTTTCCATCCATTTTTCTTTTTTTTTTTTTTTTTTGCTGGAAGTTCCGTCAATACCCGCCAACCTTTAAGAGACATCATGCAGCCAGGCCTTTCGGCTTGTGGCCACACCGTCCTGAATGCGCCCGATCTCGTCAGATCTCAGAAGTTAAACGGGGCAGGGCCTGGTCAGTACTTGGATGGGAGACCTCCTAGAAATACCAGGTGCTGCAAGCTTTTTACGTCTCCTGGGTAACTTCATCGTAGCTCTTAATACTCTCTTTTTGTCTCCAGGAGATATAATTGAAGAATTGTACACGTACCCGGCTACTTTCAACACCCTTTCCTGCACTGATATTTTTCCCTCCATTTTTCTATTTTTTTTTATTTTTTTTTGCTGGAAATTCCCTCAATACCCGCCAGCCTTTAAGAGACATCATGCAGCCAGGCATCTCGGCTTGCGGCCACACCATCCTGAACTCGCCTGATCTCGTCAGATCTTGGAAGCTAAACGGGGCAGGACCTGGTCAGTACATGAATGTGAGACCTCCTGGAAATACCTGGTGCTGCAAGCTTTTACGTCTCCTGGGTAACTTTATCGTAGCTCTTAATACTCTCTATCTGTCTGGAGGAGATATAATTGAAGAATTGTACACCTACCCGGCTACCTTCAACACGCTTTGCTGCACTGATATTTTTCCCTCCATTTTTCTTTTTTCTATTGTTTCTTGCTGGAAGTTCCATCAATACCCTCCAGCCTTTAAGAGACATCATGCAGCCAGGCCTCTTGGCTTGAGGCCACACCGTCCTGAAGACGCAAGATCTCGTCAGATCTCGGAAGAAAAACTGGGCAGGGTCTGGTCAGTAATTGGATGGGTGACCTCCTGGAAATACCAGGTGCTGAAAGCTTTTTACATCTCCTGGGTAACTTCAGCGTAGCTCTTAATACTCTCATTCAGTCTGGAGGAGATATAATTGAAGAATTGTACATGTACCCGGCTACTTTCAACACCCTGTTCTGCACTGATATTTTTCCCTCCATTTTTCTATTTATTTATTTTTTATTTTTTGCTGGAAGTTCCGTCAATACCCGCCAGCCTTTAAGAGACATCATGCAGCCCGGCCTCTTGGCTTGCGGCCACACCGTCCTGAATGCGCCCGATCTCGTCAGATCTTGGAAGCTAAACGGGGCAGGGCCTGGTCAGTACTTGGATGGGAGACCTCCTAGAAATACCAGGTGCTGCAAGCTTTTTACGTCTCCTGGGTAACTTCATCGTAGCTCTTAATACTCTCTTTCTGTCTCCAGGAGATATAATTGAAGAATTGTACACGTACCAGGCTACTTTCAACACCCTTTGCTGCACTGGTATATTTCCCTCTATTTTTCTTTTTTTTTTTTGCTGGCAGTTCCGTCAATACCCGCCAGCCTTTAAGAGACATCATGCAGCCAGGCATCTCGGCTTGCAGCCACACCATCCTGAACGCGCCCGATCTCGTCATATCTCGGAAGCTAAACGGGGCAGGACCTGGTCAGTACATGAATGTGTGACCTCCTGGAAATACCTAGTGCTGCAAGCTTTTACGTCTCCTGGGTAACTTTATCGTAGCTCTTAATACTCTCTCTCTGTCTGGAGGAGATATAATTGAAGTATTGTACACGTATCCAGCTACTGTCAACACCCTTTGCTGCACTGATATTTTTCCATCCATTTTTCTTTTTTCTTTTTTTATTTTATTTTTTTGCTGGAAGTTCCGTCAATACCCGCCAACCTTTAAGAGACATCATGCAGCCAGGGCTTTTGGCTTGTGGACACACCGTCCTGAATGCGCCCGATCTCGTCAGATCTCGGAAGCTAAACGGTGCAGGACCTGGTCAGTACTTGGATGGGAGACCTCCTAGAAATACCAGGTGCTGCAAGCCTTTTACGTCTCCTGGGTAACTTCATCGTAGCTCTTAATTCTCTCTTTCTGTCTCCAGGAGATATAATTGAAGAATTGTACACGTACCCGTCTACTTTCAACACCCTTTGCTGCACTGGTATATTTCCCTCTATTTTTCTTTTTTTTTTTTGCTGGCAGTTCCGTCAATACCCGCCAGCCTTTAAGAGACATCATGCAGCCAGACATCTCGGCTTGCGGCCACACCGTCCTGAACGCGCCCGATCTTGTCAGATCTCGGAAGCTAAACGGGGCAGGACCTGGTCAGTACTTAAATGTGAGACCTCCTGGAAATACCAGGTGCTGCCAGCTTTTTACGTCTCCTGGGGAACTTCATCGTAGCTCTTAATACTCTCTTTCTGTCTGGAGAAGATATAATTGAAGAATTGTACACGTACCCGGCTACTGTCAACACCCTTTGCTGCACTGATATTTTTCCATCCATTTTTTTTTTTTTTTTTTTTTTGCTTGAAGTTCTGTCAATACCCGCCAACCTTTAAGAGACATCATGCAGCCAGGCGTCTCGGCTTGCGGCCACACCATCCTGAACGCGCCCGATCTCGTCAGATCTTGGAAGCTAAACGGGGCAGGACCTGGTCGGTACATGAATGTGAGACCTCCTGGAAATACCTGGTGCTGCAAGCTTTTACGTCTCCTGGGTAACTTTATCGTAGCTCTTAATACTCTCTGTCTCTCTCCAGGAGATATAATTGAAGAATTGTACACGTACCCGGCTACTTTCAACACCCTTTGCTGCACTGGTATATTTCCCTCTATTTTTCTTTTTTTTTTTTGCTGGCAGTTCCGTCAATACCCGCCAGCCTTTAAGAGACATCATGCAGCCAGACATCTCGGCTTACGGCCACACCGTCCTGAACGCGCCCGATCTTGTCAGATCTCGGAAGCTAAAGGGGGCAGGACCTGGTCAGTACTTAAATGTGAGACCTCCTGGAAATACCAGGTGCTGCCAGCTTTTTACGTCTCCTGGGGAACTTCATCGTAGCTCTTAATACTCTCTTTCTGTCTGGAGAAGATATAATTGAAGAATTGTACACGTACCCGGCTACTTTCAACACCCTTTGCTGCACTGGTATTTTTCCCTCTATTTTTCTTTTTTTTTTTTGCTGGCAGTTCCGTCAACACCCGCCAGCCTTTAAGAGACATCATGCAGCCAGGTGTCTCGGCTTGCGGCCACACCATCCTGAACGCGCCCCATCTCGTCAGATCTCGGAAGCTAAACGGGGCAGGGCCTGGTCAGTACTTGGATGGGAGACCTCCTAGAAATACCAGGTACTGCAAGCTTTTTACATGTCCTGGGTAACTTCATCGTAGCTCTTAATACTCTCTATCTGTCCGGAGGAGATATAATTGAAGTATTGTACACGTACCCAGCTACTGTCAACACCCTTTGCTGCACTGATATTTTTCCATCCATTTTTTTTTTTTTTTTTTTTTTTTTTTTTTTTTTGCTTGAAGTTCTGTCAATACCCGCCAACCTTTAAGAGACATCATGCAGCCAGGCGTCTCGGCTTGTGGCCACACCATCCTGAACTCGACCGATCTCGTCAGATCTTGGAAGCTAAACGGGGCAGGACCTGGTCGGTACATGAATGTGAGACCTCCTGGAAATACCTGGTGCTGCAAGCTTTTACGTCTCCTGGGTAACTTTATCGTAGCTCTTAATACTCTCTATCTGTCTGGAGGAGATATAATTGAAGTATTGTACACGTACCCAGCTACTGTCAACACCCTTTGCTGCACTGATATTTTTCCATCCATTTTTCTTTTTTTTTTTTTTTTTTGCTGGAAGTTCCGTCAATACCCGCCAACCTTTAAGAGACATAATGCAGCCAGGCCTCTCGGCTTGCGGCCACACCGTCCTGAATGCGCCCGATCTCGTCAGATCTCGGAAGCTAAACGGGGCAGGGCCTGGTCAGTACTTGGATGGGAGACCTCCAGGAAATACCTGGTGCTGCAAGCTTTTAACGTCTCCTGGGAAACTTCATCGTAGCTCTTAATACTCTCTATCTGTCTGGAGGTGTTATAATTGAGGAATTGTACATGTACCCGGCTACTTTCAACAGCCTTTGCTGCACTGGTATTTTTCCCTCTATTTTTCTTTTTTTTTTTTTTTTTTTTTTTTTTTTTTTTTTTGCTGGCAGTTCCGTCAATACCCGCCAACCTTTAAGAGACATCATGCAGCCAGGCCTCTCGGCTTGTGGCCACACCGTCCTGAACGCGCCCGATCTCGTCAGATCTCGGAAGCTAAACGCGGCAGGACCTGGTCAGTACTTGATTGTGAGACCTCCTGGAAATACCTAGTGCTGCAAGCTTTTACGTCTCCTGGGTAACTTTATCGTAGCTCTTAATACTCTCTTTCAGTCTGCAGGAGATATAATTGAAGAATTGTACACGTACCCGGCTACTTTCAACACCCTTTGCTGCACTGGTATTTTTCCCTCTATTTTTCTTTTTTTTTTTTGCTGGCAGTTCCGTCAATACCCGCCAGCCTTTAAGAGACATCATGCAGCCAGACATCTCGGCTTGCGGCCACACCGTCCTGAACGCGCCCGATCTTGTCAGATCTCAGAAGCTAAACGGGGTAGGACCTGGTCAGTACTTAAATGTGAGACCTCCAGGAAATACCAGGTGCTGCCAGCTTTTTACGTCTCCTGGGGAACTTCATCGTAGCTCTTAATACTCTCTTTCTGTCTGGAGAAGATATAATTGAAGAATTGTACACGTACCCGGCTACTTTCAACACCCTTTGCTGCACTGGTATTTTTCCATCTATTTTTCTTTTTTTTTTTTGCTGGCAGTTCCGTCAATACCCGCCAGCCTTTAAGAGACATCATGCAGCCAGGTATCTCGGCTTGCGGCCACACCATCCTGAACGCGCCTGATCTCGTCAGATCTCGGAAGCTGAACGGGGCAGGGCCTGTTCAGTACTTGGATGGGAGACCTCCTAGAAATACCAGGTGCTGCAAGCTTTTTACGTCTCCTGGGTAACTTCATCGTAGCTCTTAATACTCTCTTTCTGTCTCCAGGAGATATAATTGAAGAATTGTACACGTACCCGGCTACTGTCAACACCCTTTCCAGCACTGATATTTTTCCCTCCATTTTTCTTTTTTTTTTTTTTTTTCTTGCTGGAAATTCCGTCAATACCCGCCAGCCTTTAAGAGACATCATGCAGCCAGACATCTCGGCTTGCGGCCACACCATCCTGAACGCGCCCGATCTTGTCAGATCTCGGAATCTAAACGGGGCAGGGCCTGGTCAGTACTTGGATGGGTGACCTCCAGGAAATACCAGGTGCTGCCAGCTTTTTACGTCTCCTGGGGAACTTCATCGTAGCTCTTAATACTCTCTTTCTGTCTGGAGAAGATATAATTGAAGAATTGTACACGTACCCGGCTACTTTCAACACCCTTTGCTGCACTGGTATTTTTCCCTCTTTTTTCTTTTTTTTTTTTGCTGGCAGTTCCGTCAATACCCGCCAGCCTTTAAGAGACATCATGCAGCCAGGCCTCTCGGCTTGCGGCCACACCATCCTGAACGCGCCCGATCTCGTCAGATCTCGGATGCTAAACGGGGCAGGACCTGGTCAGTACATGAATGTGAGACCTCCTGGAAATACCTCGTGCTACAAGCTTTTACGTCTCCTGGGTAACTTCATCGTAGCTCTTAATACTCTCTTTCTGTCTGGAGAAGATATAATTGAAGTATTGTACACGTATCCAGCTACTGTCAACACCCTTTGCTGCACTGATATTTTTCCATCCATTTTTCTTTTTTCTTTTTTATTTTTTTTTTTGCTGGAAGTTCTGTCAATACCCGCCAACCTTTAAGAGACATCATGCAGCCAGTTCTTTCGGCTTGTGGACACACCGTCCTGAACGCGCCCGATCTCCTCTGATCTCGGAAGCTAAACGGGGCAGGGCCTGGTCAGTACTTGGATGGGAGACCTCCTAGAAATACCAGGTGCTGCAAGCTTTTTACGACTCCTGGGTAACTTCATCGTAGCTCTTAATACTCTCTTTCTGTCTCCAGGAGATATAATTGAAGAATTGTACACATACCCGGCTACTGTCAGCACCCTTTGCTGCACTGATATTTTTCCATCCATTTTTCTTTTTTCTTTTTTTTCTTTTTTTTTTTGCTGGAAGTTCCGTCAATACCCGCCAACCTTTAAGAGACATCATGCAGCCAGGCCTTTCGGCTTGTGGCCACACCGTCCTGAATGCGCCTGATCTCGTCAGATCTCGGAAGCTAAACGGGGCAGGGCCTGGTCAGTACTTGGATGGGAGACCTCCTAGAAATACCAGGTGCTGCAAGCTGTTTACGTCTCCTGGGTAACTTCATCGTAGCTCTTAATACTCTCTTTCTGTCTCCAGGAGATATAATTGAAGAATTGTACACGTACCCGGCTACTTTCAACACCCTTTGCTGCACTGGTATATTTCCCTCTATTTTTCTTTTTTTTTTGCTGGCAGTTCCGTCAATACCCGCCAGCCTTTAAGAGACATCATGCAGCCAGGCATCTCGGCTTGCGGCCACACCATCCTGAACGCGCCCGATCTCGTCAGATCTCGGAAGCTAAACGGGGCAGGACCTGGTCTGTACATGAAAGTGAGACCTCCTGGAAATACCTAGTGCTGCAAGCTTTTACGTCTCCTGGGTAACTTTATCGTAGCTCTTAATACTCTCTCTCTGTCTGGAGGAGATATAATTGAAGTATTGTACACGTATCCAGCTATTGTCAACACCCTTTGCTGCACTGATATTTTTCCATCCATTTTTCTTTTTTCTTTTTTTCTTTTTTTTTTTTGCTGGAAGTTCCGTCAATACCCGCCAACCTTTAAGAGACATCATGCAGCAAGGCCTTTCGGCTTGTGGCCACACCATCCTGAACGCGCCCGATCTCGTCAGATCTCGGAAGCTAAACGGGGCAGGGCCTGGTCAGTACTTGGATGGGAGACCTCCTAGAAATACCAGGTGCTGCAAGCTTTTTACGACTCCTGGGTAACTTCATCGTAGCTCTTAATACTCTCTTTCTGTCTCCAGGAGATATAATTGAAGAATTGTACACATACCCGGCTACTGTCAACACCCTTTGCTGCACTGATATTTTTCCATCCATTTTTCTTTTTTCTTTTTTTTCTTTTTTTTTTTGCTGGAAGTTCCGTCAATACCCGCCAATCTTTAAGAGACATCATGCAGCCAGGCCTTTCGGCTTGTGGCCACACCGTCCTGAATGCGCCCGATCTCGTCAGATCTCGGAAGCTAAACGGGGCAGGGCCTGGTCAGTACTTGGATGGGAGACCTCCTAGAAATACCAGGTGCTGCAAGCTTTTTACGTCTCCTGGGTAACTTCATCGTAGCTTTTAATACTCTCCTTCTGTCTCCAGGAGATATAATTGAAGAATTGTACACGTACCCGGCTACTTTCAACACCCTTTGCTGCACTGGTATATTTCCCTCTATTTTTCTTTTTTTTTTGCTGGCAGTTCCGTCAATACCCGCCAGCCTTTAAGAGACATCATGCAGCCAGGCATCTCGGCTTGCGGCCACACCATCCTGAACGCGCCCGATCTCGTCAGATCTCGGAAGCTAAACGTGGCAGGACCTGGTCAGTACATGAAAGTGAGACCTCCTGGAAATACCTAGTGCTGCAAGCTTTTACGTCTCCTGGGTAACTTTATCGTAGCTCTTATTACTCTCTCTCTGTCTGGAGGAGATATAATTGAAGTATTGTACACGTATCCAGCTACTGTCAACACCCTTTGCTGCACTGATATTTTTCCATCCATTTTTCTTTTTTCTTTTTTTCTTTTTTTTTTTTGCTGGAAGTTCCGTCAATACCCGCCAACCTTTAAGAGACATCATGCAGCCAGGCCTTTCGGCTTGTGGCCACACCATCCTGAATGCGCCCGATCTCGTCAGATCTCGGAAGCTAAAAGGGGCAGGGCCTGGTCAGTACTTGGATGGGAGACCTCCTAGAAATACCAGGTGCTGCAAGCTTTTTACGTCTCCTGGGTAACTTCATCGTAGCTCTTAATACTCTCTTTCTGTCTCCAGGAGATATAATTGAAGAATTGTACACGTACCCGGCTACTTTCAACACCCTTTGCTGCACTGGTATATTTCCCTCTATTTTTCTTTTTTTTTTTTGCTGGCAGTTCCGTCAATACCCGCCAGCCTTTAAGAGACATCATGCAGCCAGGCATCTCGGCTTGCGGCCACACCATCCTGAACGCGCCCGATCTCGTCAGATCTCGGAAGCTAAACGGGGCAGGACCTGGTCTGTACATGAAAGTGAGACCTCCTGGAAATACCTAGTGCTGCAAGCTTTTACGTCTCCTGGGTAACTTTATCGTAGCTCTTAATACTCTCTCTCTGTCTGGAGGAGATATAATTGAAGTATTGTACACGTATCCAGCTATTGTCAACACCCTTTGCTGCACTGATATTTTTCCATCCATTTTTCTTTTTTCTTTTTTTCTTTTTTTTTTTTGCTGGAAGTTCCGTCAATACCCGCCAACCTTTAAGAGACATCATGCAGCAAGGCCTTTCGGCTTGTGGCCACACCATCCTGAACGCGCCCGATCTCGTCAGATCTCGGAAGCTAAACGGGGCAGGGCCTGGTCAGTACTTGGATGGGAGACCTCCTAGAAATACCAGGTGCTGCAAGCTTTTTACGACTCCTGGGTAACTTCATCGTAGCTCTTAATACTCTCTTTCTGTCTCCAGGAGATATAATTGAAGAATTGTACACATACCCGGCTACTGTCAACACCCTTTGCTGCACTGATATTTTTCCATCCATTTTTCTTTTTTCTTTTTTTTCTTTTTTTTTTTGCTGGAAGTTCCGTCAATACCCGCCAACCTTTAAGAGACATCATGCAGCCAGGCCTTTCGGCTTGTGGCCACACCGTCCTGAATGCGCCCGATCTCGTCAGATCTCGGAAGCTAAACGGGGCAGGGCCTGGTCAGTACTTGGATGGGAGACCTCCTAGAAATACCAGGTGCTGCAAGCTTTTTACGTCTCCTGGGTAACTTCATCGTAGCTCTTAATACTCTCTTTCTGTCTCCAGGAGATATAATTGAAGAATTGTACACGTACCCGGCTACTTTCAACACCCTTTGCTGCACTGGTATATTTCCCTCTATTTTTCTTTTTTTTTTGCTGGCAGTTCCGTCAATACCCGCCAGCCTTTAAGAGACATCATGCAGCCAGGCATCTCGGCTTGCGGCCACACCATCCTGAACGCGCCCGATCTCGTCAGATTTCGGAAGCTAAACGTGGCAGGACCTGGTCAGTACATGAAAGTGAGACCTCCTGGAAATACCTAGTGCTGCAAGCTTTTACGTCTCCTGGGTAACTTTATCGTAGCTCTTATTACTCTCTCTCTGTCTGGAGGAGATATAATTGAAGTATTGTACACGTATCCAGCTACTGTCAACACCCTTTGCTGCACTGATATTTTTCCATCCATTTTTCTTTTTTCTTTTTTTCTTTTTTTTTTTTGCTGGAAGTTCCGTCAATACCCGCCAACCTTTAAGAGACATCATGCAGCCAGGCCTTTCGGCTTGTGGCCACACCATCCTGAATGCGCCCGATCTCGTCAGATCTCGGAAGCTAAAAGGGGCAGGGCCTGGTCAGTACTTGGATGGGAGACCTCCTAGAAATACCAGGTGCTGCAAGCTTTTTACGTCTCCTGGGTAACTTCATCGTAGCTCTTAATACTCTCTTTCTGTCTCCAGGAGATATAATTGAAGAATTGTACACGTACCCGGCTACTTTCAACACCCTTTGCTGCACTGGTATATTTCCCTCTATTTTTCTTTTTTTTTTTGCTGGCAGTTCCGTCAATACCCGCCAGCCTTTAAGAGACATTATGCAGCCAGGCATCTCGGCTTGCGGCCACACCATCCTGAACGCCCCCGATCTCGTCAGATCTCGGAAGCTATATGGGGCAGGGCCTGGTCAGTACTTGCATGGGAGACCTCCTAGAAATACCAGGTGCTGCAAGCTTTTTACGACTCCTGGGTAACTTCATCGTAGCTCTTAATACTCTCTTTCTGTCTCCAGGAGATATAATTGAAGTATTGTACACGTACCCGGCTACTTTCAACACCCTTTGCTGCACTGGTATATTTCCCTCTATTTTTCTTTTTTTTTTTTGCTGGCAGTTCCGTCAATACCCGCCAGCCTTTAAGAGACATCATGCAGCCAGGCATCTCGGCTTGCGGCCACACCATCCTGAACGCGCCCGATCTCGTCAGATCTCGGAAGCTAAACGGGGTAGGACCTGGTCAGTACATGAAAGTGAGACCTCCTGGAAATACCTAGTGCTGCAAGCTTTTTCGTCTCCTGGGTAACTTTATCGTAGCTCTTAATACTCTCTCTCTGTCTGGAGGAGATATAATTGAAGTATTGTACACGTATCCAGCTACTGTCAACACCCTTTGCTGCACTGATATTTTTCCATCCATTTTTCTTTTTTGTTTTTTTCTTTTTTTTTTTTGCTGGAAGTTCCGTCAATACCCGCCAACCTTTAAGAGACATCATGCAGCCAGGCCTTTCGGCTTGCGGCCACACCATCCTGAACGCGCCCGATCTCGTCAGATCTCGGAAGCTAAACGGGGCAGGGCCTGGTCAGTACTTGGATGGGAGACCTCCTAGAAATACCAGGTGCTGCAAGTTTTTTACGTCTCCTGGGTAACTTCATCGTAGCTCTTAATACTCTCTTTCTGTCTCCAGGAGATATAATTGAAAAATTGTACACGTACCCGGCTACTTTCAACACCCTGTCCTGCACTGATATTTTTCCCTCCATTTTTCTATTTATTTATTTTTTATTTTTTGCTGGAAGTTCCGTCAATACCCGCCAGCCTTTAAGAGACATCATGCAGCCAGGCCTCTTGGCTTGCGGCCGCACCGTCCTGAACACGCCCGATCTCGTCAGATCTCGGAAGCTAAACGGGGCAGGGCCTGGTCAGTACTTGGATGGGAGACCTCCTGGAAATACCAGGTGCTACAAGCTTTTTACGTCTCCTGGGAAACTTCATCGTAGCTCTTAATACTCTCTATCTGTCTGGAGGAGATATAATTGAAGTATTGTACACGTACCCGGCTACTTTCAACAGCCTTTGCTGCACTGATATGTTTCCCTCCATTTTCCATTTTTTTTTTTTTTTTTTTTTGCTGGAAGTTCCGTCAATACCCGCCGGCCTTTAAGAGACATCATGCAGCCAGGCCTCTTGGCTTGCGGCCACACCGTCCTGAAAGCGCCCGATCTCGTCAGATCTCGGAAGCTAACGGGGCAGGGCCTGGTCAGTACTTGGATGGGTGACCTCCTGGAAATACCAGGTGCTGCAAGCTTTTTACGTCTCCTGGGTAACTTCATCATAGCTCTTAATACTCTCTTTCAGTCTGTAGGAGATATTATTGAAGAATTGTACACGTACCCGGCTACTTTCAAAACCCTTTGCTGCACTGATATTTTTCCCTCCATTTTTCTTTTTTCTTTTTTTTTTTGCTGGCAGTTCCGTCAATACCCGCCAGCCTTTAAGAGACATCATGCAGCCAGGCATCTCGGCTTGCGGCCACACCATCCTGAACGCGCCCGATCTCGTCAGATCTCGGAAGCTAAACGGGGTAGGACCTGGTCAGTACATGAAAGTGAGACCTCCTGGAAATACCTAGTGCTGCAAGCTTTTTCGTCTCCTGGGTAACTTTATCGTAGCTTTTAATACTCTCTCTCTGTCTGGAGGAGATATAATTGAAGTATTGTACACGTATCCAGCTACTGTCAACACCCTTTGCTGCACTGATATTTTTCCATCCATTTTTCTTTTTTGTTTTTTTCTTTTTTTTTTTTGCTGGAAGTTCCGTCAATACCCGCCAGCCTTTAAGAGACATCATGCAGCCAGGCCTCTTGGCTTGCGGCCACACCGTCCTGAACGCGCCCGATCTCGTCAGATCTCGGAAGCTAACGGGGCAGGGCCTGGTCAGTACTTGGATGGGTGACCTCCTGGAAATACCAGGTGCTGCAAGCTTTTTACGTCTCCTGGGTAACTTCATCATAGCTCTTAATACTCTCTTTCAGTCTGTAGGAGATATTATTGAAGAATTGTACACGTACCCGGCTACTTTCAAAACCCTTTGCTGCACTGATATTTTTCCCTCCATTTTTCTTTTTTCTTTTTTTTTTTGCTGGAAGTTCCGTCAATACCCGCCAGCCTTAAAGAGACATCATGCAGCCGGGCCTCTCGGCTTTCGGCCACACCGTCCTAAACGCGCATGATATCGTCAGATCTCGGAAGCTAAACGGGGCAGGACCTGGTCAGTACATGAATGTGACACCTCCTGGAAATACCTGGTGCTGCAAGCTTTTACGTCTCCTGGGTAACTTCATCATAGCTCTTAATACTCTCTTTCAGTCTGTAGGAGATATTATTGAAGAATTGTACACGTACCCGGCTACTTTCAAAACCCTTTGCTGCACTGATATTTTTCCCTCCATTTTTCTTTTTTCTTTTTTTTTTTGCTGGAAGTTCCGTCAATACCCGCCAGCCTTAAAGAGACATCATGCAGCCGGGCCTCTCGGCTTTCGGCCACACCATCCTGAACGCCCCCGATCTCGTCAGATCTCGGAAGCTATATGGGGCAGGGCCTGGTCAGTACTTGCATGGGAGACCTCCTAGAAATACCAGGTGCTGCAAGCTTTTTACGACTCCTGGGTAACTTCATCTTAGCTCTTAATACTCTCTTTCTGTCTCCAGGAGATATAATTGAAGAATTGTACACGTACCCGGCTACTTTCAACACCCTTTGCTGCACTGGTATATTTCCCTCTATTTTTCTTTTTTTTTTTTGCTGGCAGTTCCGTCAATACCCGCCAGCCTTTAAGAGACATCATGCAGCCAGGCATCTCGGCTTGCGGCCACACCATCCTGAACGCGCCCGATCTCGTCAGATCTCGGAAGCTAAACGGGGTAGGACCTGGTCAGTACATGAAAGTGAGACCTCCTGGAAATACCTAGTGCTGCAAGCTTTTTCGTCTCCTGGGTAACTTTATCGTAGCTCTTAATACTCTCTCTCTGTCTGGAGGAGATATAATTGAAGTATTGTACACGTATCCAGCTACTGTCAACACCCTTTGCTGCACTGATATTTTTCCATCCATTTTTCTTTTTTGTTTTTTTCTTTTTTTTTTTTGCTGGAAGTTCCGTCAATACCCGCCAGCCTTTAAGAGACATCATGCAGCCAGGCCTCTTGGCTTGCGGCCACACCGTCCTGAACGCGCCCGATCTCGTCAGATCTCGGAAGCTAACGGGGCAGGGCCTGGTCAGTACTTGGATGGGTGACCTCCTGGAAATACCAGGTGCTGCAAGCTTTTTACGTCTCCTGGGTAACTTCATCATAGCTCTTAATACTCTCTTTCAGTCTGTAGGAGATATTATTGAAGAATTGTACACGTACCCGGCTACTTTCAAAACCCTTTGCTGCACTGATATTTTTCCCTCCATTTTTCTTTTTTCTTTTTTTTTTTGCTGGAAGTTCCGTCAATACCCGCCAGCCTTAAAGAGACATCATGCAGCCGGGCCTCTCGGCTTTCGGCCACACCGTCCTAAACGCGCATGATATCGTCAGATCTCGGAAGCTAAACGGGGCAGGACCTGGTCAGTACATGAATGTGACACCTCCTGGAAATACCTGGTGCTGCAAGCTTTTACGTCTCCTGGGTAACTTCATCATAGCTCTTAATACTCTCTTTCAGTCTGTAGGAGATATTATTGAAGAATTGTACACGTACCCGGCTACTTTCAAAACCCTTTGCTGCACTGATATTTTTCCCTCCATTTTTCTTTTTTCTTTTTTTTTTTGCTGGAAGTTCCGTCAATACCCGCCAGCCTTAAAGAGACATCATGCAGCCGGGCCTCTCGGCTTTCGGCCACACCATCCTGAACGCCCCCGATCTCGTCAGATCTCGGAAGCTATATGGGGCAGGGCCTGGTCAGTACTTGCATGGGAGACCTCCTAGAAATACCAGGTGCTGCAAGCTTTTTACGACTCCTGGGTAACTTCATCTTAGCTCTTAATACTCTCTTTCTGTCTCCAGGAGATATAATTGAAGAATTGTACACGTACCCGGCTACTTTCAACACCCTGTCCTGCACTGGTATATTTCCCTCTATTTTTCTTTTTTTTTTTTGCTGGCAGTTCCGTCAATACCCGCCAGCCTTTAAGAGACATCATGCAGCCAGGCCTCTTGGCTTGCGGCCGCACCGTCCTGAACACGCCCGATCTCGTCAGATCTCGGAAGCTAAACGGGGCAGGGCCTGGTCAGTACTTGGATGGGAGACCTCCTGGAAATACCAGGTGCTACAAGCTTTTTACGTCTCCTGGGAAACTTCATCGTAGCTCTTAATACTCTCTATCTGTCTGGAGGAGATATAATTGAAGTATTGTACACGTACCCGGCTACTTTCAACAGCCTTTGCTGCACTGATATGTTTCCCTCCATTTTCCATTTTTTTTTTTTTTTTTTTTTGCTGGAAGTTCCGTCAATACCCGCCGGCCTTTAAGAGACATCATGCAGCCAGGCCTCTTGGCTTGCGGCCACACCGTCCTGAAAGCGCCCGATCTCGTCAGATCTCGGAAGCTAACGGGGCAGGGCCTGGTCAGTACTTGGATGGGTGACCTCCTGGAAATACCAGGTGCTGCAAGCTTTTTACGTCTCCTGGGTAACTTCATCATAGCTCTTAATACTCTCTTTCAGTCTGTAGGAGATATTATTGAAGAATTGTACACGTACCCGGCTACTTTCAAAACCCTTTGCTGCACTGATATTTTTCCCTCCATTTTTCTTTTTTCTTTTTTTTTTTGCTGGCAGTTCCGTCAATACCCGCCAGCCTTTAAGAGACATCATGCAGCCAGGCATCTCGGCTTGCGGCCACACCATCCTGAACGCGCCCGATCTCGTCAGATCTCGGAAGCTAAACGGGGTAGGACCTGGTCAGTACATGAAAGTGAGACCTCCTGGAAATACCTAGTGCTGCAAGCTTTTTCGTCTCCTGGGTAACTTTATCGTAGCTTTTAATACTCTCTCTCTGTCTGGAGGAGATATAATTGAAGTATTGTACACGTATCCAGCTACTGTCAACACCCTTTGCTGCACTGATATTTTTCCATCCATTTTTCTTTTTTGTTTTTTTCTTTTTTTTTTTTGCTGGAAGTTCCGTCAATACCCGCCAGCCTTTAAGAGACATCATGCAGCCAGGCCTCTTGGCTTGCGGCCACACCGTCCTGAACGCGCCCGATCTCGTCAGATCTCGGAAGCTAACGGGGCAGGGCCTGGTCAGTACTTGGATGGGTGACCTCCTGGAAATACCAGGTGCTGCAAGCTTTTTACGTCTCCTGGGTAACTTCATCATAGCTCTTAATACTCTCTTTCAGTCTGTAGGAGATATTATTGAAGAATTGTACACGTACCTGGCTACTTTCAAAACCCTTTGCTGCACTGATATTTTTCCCTCCATTTTTCTTTTTTCTTTTTTTTTTTGCTGGAAGTTCCGTCAATACCCGCCAGCCTTAAAGAGACATCATGCAGCCGGGCCTCTCGGCTTTCGGCCACACCGTCCTAAACGCGCATGATATCGTCAGATCTCGGAAGCTAAACGGGGCAGGACCTGGTCAGTACATGAATGTGACACCTCCTGGAAATACCTGGTGCTGCAAGCTTTTACGTCTCCTGGGTAACTTTATCGTAGCTCTTAATACTCTCTATCTGTCTGGAGGAGATATAATTGAAGTATTGTACACGTACCCAGCTACTGTCAACACCATTTGCTGCACTGATATTTTTCCATCCATTTTTCTTTTTTTTTTTTTTTTTTGCTGGAAGTTCCGTCAATACCCGCCAACCTTTAAGAGACATCATGCAGCCAGGCCTCTCGGCTTGCGGCCACACCATCCTAAACGCGCCCGATCTCGTCAGATCTCGGAAGCTAAACGGGGCAGGACCTGGTCTGTACATGAAAGTGAGACCTCCTGGAAATACCTAGTGCTGCAAGCTTTTACGTCTCCTGGGTAACTTTATCGTAGCTCTTAATACTCTCTCTCTGTCTGGAGGAGATATAATTGAAGTATTGTCCACGTATCCAGCTATTGTCAACACCCTTTGCTGCACTGATATTTTTCCATCCATTTTTCTTTTTTCTTTTTTTCTTTTTTTTTTTTGCTGGAAGTTCCGTCAATACCCGCCAACCTTTAAGAGACATCATGCAGCCAGGCCTTTCGGCTTGTGGCCACACCATCCTGAACGCGCCCGATCTCGTCAGATCTCGGAAGCTAAACGGGGCAGGGCCTGTTCAGTACTTGGATGGGAGACCTCCTAGAAATACCAGGTGCTGCAAGCTTTTTATGACTCCTGGGTAACTTCATCGTAGCTCTTAATACTCTCTTTCTGTCTCCAGGAGATATAATTGAAGAATTGTACACGTACCCGGCTACTGTCAACACCCTTTGCTGCACTGATATTTTTCCATCCATTTTTCTTTTTTCTTTTTTTTCTTTTTATTTTTTGCTGGAAGTTCCGTCAATACCCGCCAACCTTTAAGAGACATCATGCAGCCAGGCCTTTTGGCTTGTGGCCACACCGTCCTGAATGCGCCCGATCTCGTCAGATCTCGGAAGCTAAACGGGGCAGGGCCTGGTCAGTACTTGGATGGGAGACCTCCTAGAAATACCAGGTGCTGCAAGCTTTTTACGTCTCCTGGGTAACTTCATCGTAGCTCTTAATACTCTCTTTCTGTCTCCAGGAGATATAATTGAAGAATTGTACACGTACCCGGCTACTTTCAACACCCTTTGCTGCACTGGTATTTTTCCCTCTATTTTTCTTTTTTTTTTGCTGGCAGTTCCGTCAATACCCGCCAGCCTTTAAGAGACATCATGCAGCCAGGCATCTCGGCTTGCGGCCACACCATCCTGAACGCGCCCGATCTCGTCAGATCTCGGAAGCTAAACGCGGCAGGACCTGGTCAGTACATGAAAGTGAGACCTCCTGGAAATACCTAGTGCTGCAAGCTTTTACGTCTCCTGGGTAACTTTATCGTAGCTCTTATTACTCTCTCTCTGTCTGGAGGAGATATAATTGAAGTATTGTACACGTATCCAGCTACTGTCAACACCCTTTGCTGCACTGATATTTTTCCATCCATTTTTCTTTTTTCTTTTTTTCTTTTTTTTTTTTGCTGGAAGTTCCGTCAATACCCGCCAACCTTTAAGAGACATCATGCAGCCAGGCCTTTCGGCTTGTGGCCACACCATCCTGAATGCGCCCGATCTCGTCAGATCTCGGAAGCTAAACGGGGCAGGGCCTGGTCAGTACTTGGATGGGAGACCTCCTAGAAATACCAGGTGCTGCAAGCTTTTTACGTCTCCTGGGTAACTTCATCGTAGCTCTTAATACTCTCTTTCTGTCTCCAGGAGATATAATTGAAGAATTGTACACGTACCCGGCTACTTTCAACACCCTTTGCTGCACTGGTATATTTCCCTCTATTTTTCTTTTTTTTTTTGCTGGCAGTTCCGTCAATACCCGCCAGCCTTTAAGAGACATTATGCAGCCAGGCATCTCGGCTTGCGGCCACACCATCCTGAACGCCCCCGATCTCGTCAGATCTCGGAAGCTATATGGGGCAGGGCCTGGTCAGTACTTGCATGGGAGACCTCCTAGAAATACCAGGTGCTGCAAGCTTTTTACGACTCCTGGGTAACTTCATCGTAGCTCTTAATACTCTCTTTCTGTCTCCAGGAGATATAATTGAAGAATTGTACACGTACCCGGCTACATTCAACACCCTTTGCTGCACTGGTATATTTCCCTCTATTTTTCTTTTTTTTTTTTGCTGGCAGTTCCGTCAATACCCGCCAGCCTTTAAGAGACATCATGCAGCCAGGCATCTCGGCTTGCGGCCACACCATCCTGAACGCGCCCGATCTCGTCAGATCTCGGAAGCTAAACGGGGTAGGACCTGGTCAGTACATGAAAGTGAGACCTCCTGGAAATACCTAGTGCTGCAAGCTTTTTCGTCTCCTGGGTAACTTTATCGTAGCTCTTAATACTCTCTCTCTGTCTGGAGGAGATATAATTGAAGTATTGTACACGTATCCAGCTACTGTCAACACCCTTTGCTGCACTGATATTTTTCCATCCATTTTTCTTTTTTGTTTTTTTCTTTTTTTTTTTTTGCTGGAAGTTCCGTCAATACCCGCCAACCTTTAAGAGACATCATGCAGCCAGGCCTTTCGGCTTGCGGCCACACCATCCTGAACGCGCCCGATCTCGTCAGATCTCGGAAGCTAAACGGGGCAGGGCCTTGTCAGTACTTGGATGGGAGACCTCCTAGAAATACCAGGTGCTGCAAGATTTTTACGTCTCCTGGGTAACTTCATCGTAGCTCTTAATACTCTCTTTCTGTCTCCAGGAGATATAATTGAAGAATTGTACACGTACCCGGCTACTTTCAACACCCTTTGCTGCACTGGTATATTTCCCTTTATTTTTCTTTTTTTTCTGCTGGCAGTTCCGTCAATACCCGCCAGCCTTTAAGAGACATCATGCAGCCAGGCATCTCGGCTTGCGGCCACACCATCCTGAACACGCCCGATCTCGTCAGATCTCGGAAGCTAAACGAGGCAGGACCTGGTCAGTACATGAATGTGAGACCTCCTGGAAATACCTGGTGCTGCAAGCTTTTACGTCTCCTGGGTAACTTTATCGTAGCTCTTAATACTCTCTATCTGTCTGGAGGAGATATAATTGAAGTATTGTACACGTACCCAGCTACTGTCAACACCCTTTGCTGCACTGATATTTTTCCATCCATTTTTCTTTTTTTTTTTTTTTTTGCTGGAAGTTCCGTCAATACCCGCCAACCTTTAAGAGACATCATGCAGCCAGGCCTTTTGACTTGTGGCCAAACCGTCCTGAATGCGCCCGATCTCGTCAGATCTCGGAAGCTAAACGGGGCAGGGCCTGGTCAGTACTTGGATGGGAGACCTCCTAGAAATACCAGGTGCTGTAAGCTTTTTACGTCTCCTGGGTAACTTCATCGTAGCTCTTAATACTCTCTTTCTGTCTCCAGGAGATATAATTGAAGAATTGTACACGTACCCGGCTACTTTCAACACCTTTTCCTGCACTGATATTTTTCCCTCCATTTTTCTTTTTTTTTTTTTTTTTTTTGCTGGAAATTCCGTCAATACCCGCTAGCCTTTAAGAGACATCATGCAGCCAGACATCATGGCTTGCGGCCACACCATCCTGAACGCGCCCGATCTCGTCAGATCTCGGAAGCTAAACGGGGCAGGGCCTGGTCAGTACTTGGATGGGAGACCTCCTAGAAATACCAGGTGCTGCAAGCTTTTTACGTCTCCTGGGTAACTTCATCGTAGCTCTTAATACTCTCTTTCTGTCTCCAGGAGATATAATTGAAGAATTGTACACGTACCCGGCTACTTTCAACACCCTTTGCTGCACTGGTATATTTCCCTTTATTTTTCTTTTTTTTCTGCTGGCAGTTCCGTCAATACCCGCCAGCCTTTAAGAGACATCATGCAGCCAGGCATCTCGGCTTGCGGCCACACCATCCTGAACGCGCCCGATCTCGTCAGATCTCGGAAGCTAAACGGGGCAGGGCCTGGTCAGTACTTGGATGGGAGACCTCCTAGAAATACCAGGTGGTGCAAGCTTTTTACGTCTCCTGGGTAACTTCATCGTAGCTCTTAATACTCTCTTTCTGTCTCCAGGAGATATAATTGAAGAATTGTACACGTACCCGGCTATTGTCAACACCCTTTGCTGCACTGATATTTTTCCATCCATTTTTCTTTTTTCTTTTTTTCTTTTTTTTTTTTGCTGGAAGTTCCGTCAATACCCGCCAACCTTTAAGAGACATCATGCAGCCAGGCCTTTCGGCTTGTGGCCACACCATCCTGAACGCGCCCGATCTCGTCAGATCTCGGAAGCTAAACGGAGCAGGGCCTGGTCAGTACTTGGATGGGAGACCTCCTAGAAATACCAGGTGCTGCAAGCTTTTTACGTCTCCTGGGTAACTTCATCGTAGCTCTTAATACTCTCTTTCTGTCTCCAGGAGATATAATTGAAGAATTGTACACGTACCCGGCTACTTTCAACACCTTTTCCTGCACTGATATTTTTCCCTCCATTTTTCTTTTTTTTTTTTTTTTTTTTGCTGGAAATTCCGTCAATACCCGCTAGCCTTTAAGAGACATCATGCAGCCAGACATCTCGGCTTGCGGCCACACCATCCTGAACGCGCCCGATCTCGTCAGATCTCGGAAGCTAAACGGGGCAGGGCCTGGTCAGTACTTGGATGGGAGACCTCCTAGAAATACCAGGTGGTGCAAGCTTTTTACGTCTCCTGGGTAACTTCATCGTAGCTCTTAATACTCTCTTTCTGTCTCCAGGAGATATAATTGAAGAATTGTACACGTACCCGGCTACTTTCAACACCCTTTGCTGCACTGGTATATTTCCCTTTATTTTTCTTTTTTTTCTGCTGGCAGTTCCGTCAATACCCGCCAGCCTTTAAGAGACATCATGCAGCCAGGCATCTCGGCTTGCGGCCACACCATCCTGAACGCGCCCGATCTCGTCAGATCTCGGAAGCTAAACGGGGCAGGACCTGGTCAGTACATGAATGTGAGACCTCCTGGAAATACCTGGTGCTGCAAGCTTTTACGTCTCCTGGGTAACTTTATCGTAGCTCTTAATACTCTCTATCTGTCTGGAGGAGATTTAATTGAAGTATTGTACACGTACCCAGCTACTGTCAACACCCTTTGCTGCACTGATATTTTTCCATCCATTTTTTTTTTTTTTTTTTGCTGGAAGTTCCGTCAATACCCGCCAACCTTTAAGAGACATCATCCAGCCAGGCCTTTCGGCTTGTGGCCACACCGTCCTGAATGCGCCCGATCTCGTCAGATCTCGGAAGCTAAACGGGGCAGGGCCTGGTCAGTACTTGGATGGGAGACCTCCTAGAAAAACCAGGTGCTGCAAGCTTTTTACGTCTCCTGGGTAACTTCATCGTAGCTCTTAATACTCTCTTTCTGTCTCCAGGAGATATAATTGAAGAATTGTACATGTACCCGGCTACTTTCAACACCCTGTCCTGCACTGATATTTTTCCCTTCATTTTTCTTTTTATTTATTTTTTATTTTTTGCTGGAAGTTCCGTCAATACCCGCCAGCCTTTAAGAGACATCATGCAGCCAGGTCTCTTGGCTTGCGGCCACACCGTCCTGAACGCGCCCGATCTCATCAGATCTAGGAAGCTAACGAGGCAGGGCCTGGTCAGTACTTGGATGGGTGACCTCCTGGAAATACCAGGTGCTGCAAGCTTTTTACGTCTCCTAAGTAACTTTATCATAGCTCTTAATACTCTCTTTCAGTCTGTAGGAGATATTATTGAAGAATTGTACACGTACCCGGCTACTTTCAAAACCCTTTGCTGCACTGATATTTTTCCCTCCATTTTTCTTTTTTCTTTTTTTTTTGGCTGGAAGTTCCGTCAATACCCGCCAGCCTTAAAGAGACATCATGCAGCCGGGCCTCTCGGCTTTCGGCCACACCGTCCTGAATGCGCATGATATCGTCAGATCTCGGAAGCTAAACGGGGCAGGACCTTGTCAGTACTTGAATGTGAGACCTCCTGGAAATACCAGGTGCTGCAAGCTTTTACGTCTCCTGGGTAACTTTATCGTAGCTCTTAATACTCTCTTTCAGTCTGCAGGAGATATAATTGAAGAATTGTACACGTACCCGGCTACTTTCAACACCCTTTGCTGCACTGGTATATTTCCCTCTATTTTTCTTTTTTTTTTTTGCTGGCAGTTCCGTCAATACCCGCCAGCCTTTAAGAGACATCATGCAGCCAGGCATCTCGGCTTGCGGCCACACCATCCTGAACACGCCCGATCTCGTCAGATCTCGGAAGCTAAACGGGGTAGGACCTGGTCAGTACATGAAAGTGAGACCTCCTGGAAATACCTAGTGCTGCAAGCTTTTACGTCTCCTGGGTAACTTTATCGTAGCTCTCAATACTCTCTCTCTGTCTGGAGGAGATATAATTGAAGTATTGTACACGTATCCAGCTACTGTCAACACCCTTTGCTGCACTGATATTTTTCCATCCATTTTTCTTTTTTTTTTTTTTCTTTTTTTTTTTTGCTGGAAGTTCCGTCAATACCCGCCAACCTTTAAGAGACATCATGCAGCCAGGCCTTTCGGCTTGCGGCCACACCATCCTGAACGCGCCCGATCTCGTCAGATCTCGGAAGCTAAACGGGGCAGGGCCTGGTCAGTACTTGGATGGGAGACCTCCTAGAAATACCAGGTGCTGCAAGCTTTTTACGTCTCCTGGGTAACTTCATCGTAGCTCTTAATACTCTCTTTCTGTCTCCAGGAGATATAATTGAAGAATTGTACACGTACCCGGCTACTTTCAACACCCTTTGCTGCACTGGTATATTTCCCTTTATTTTTCTTTTTTTTCTGCTGGCAGTTCCGTCAATACCTGCCAGCCTTTAAGAGACATCATGCAGCCAGGCATCTCGGCTTGCGGCCACACCATCCTGAACGCGCCCGATCTCGTCAGATCTCGGAAGCTAAACGGGGCAGGACCTGGTCAGTACATGAATGTGAGACCTCCTGGAAATACCTGGTGCTGCAAGCTTTTACGTCTCCTGGGTAACTTTATCGTAGCTCTTAATACTCTCTATCTGTCTGGAGGAGATATAATTGAAGTATTGTACACGTACCCAGCTACTGTCAACACCCTTTGCTGCACTGATATTTTTCCATCCATTTTTCTTTTTTTTTTTTTTTTTGCTGGAAGTTCCGTCAATACCCGCCAACCTTTAAGAGACATCATGCAGCCAGGCCTTTTGACTTGTGGCCACACCGTCCTGAATGCGCCCGATCTCGTCAGATCTTGGAAGCTAAACGGGGCAGGGCCTGGTCAGTACTTGGATGGGAGACCTCCTAGAAATACCAGGTGCTGTAAGCTTTTTACGTCTCCTGGGTAACTTCATCGTAGCTCTTAATACTCTCTTTCTGTCTCCAGGAGATATAATTGAAGAATTGTACACGTACCCGGCTACTTTCAACACGTTTTCCTGCACTGATATTTTTCCCTCCATTTTTCTTTTTTTTTTTTTTTTTTTTGCTGGAAATTCCGTCAATACCCGCTAGCCTTTAAGAGACATCATGCAGCCAGACATCTCGGCTTGCGGCCACACCATCCTGAACGCGCCCGATCTCGTCAGATCTCGGAAGCTAATCGGGGCAGGGCCTGGTCAGTACTTGGATGGGAGACCTCCTAGAAATACCAGGTGGTGCAAGCTTTTTACGTCTCCTGGGTAACTTCATCGTAGCTCTTAATACTCTCTTTCTGTCTCCAGGAGATATAATTGAAGAATTGTACACGTACCCGGCTACTTTCAACACCCTTTGCTGCACTGGTATATTTCCCTTTATTTTTCTTTTTTTTCTGCTGGCAGTTCCGTCAATACCCGCCAGCCTTTAAGAGACATCATGCAGCCAGGAATCTCGGCTTTCGGCCACACCGTCCTGAATGCGCATGATATCGTCAGATCTCGGAAGCTAAACGGGGCAGGACCTTGTCAGTACTTGAATGTGAGACCTCCTGGAAATACCAGGTGCTGCAAGCTTTTACGTCTCCTGGGTAACTTTATCGTAGCTCTTAATACTCTCTTTCAGTCTGCAGGAGATATAATTGAAGAATTGTACACGTACCCGGCTACTTTCAACACCCTTTGCTGCACTGGTATATTTCCCTCTATTTTTCTTTTTTTTTTTTGCTGGCAGTTCCGTCAATACCCGCCAGCCTTTAAGAGACATCATGCAGCCAGGCATCTCGGCTTGCGGCCACACCATCCTGAACACGCCCGATCTCGTCAGATCTCGGAAGCTAAACGGGGCAGGACCTGGTCAGTACATGAATGTGAAACCTCCTGGAAATACCTAGTGCTACAAGCTTTTACGTCTCCTGGGTAACTTTATCGTAGCTCTTAATACTCTCTCTCTGTCTGGAGGAGATATAATTGAAGTATTGTACACGTATCCAGCTACTGTCAACACCCTTTGCTGCACTGATATTTTTCCATCCATTTTTCTTTTTTCTTTTTTTCTTTTTTTTTTTTGCTGGAAGTTCCGTCAATACCCGCCAACCTTTAAGAGACATCATGCAGCCAGGCCTTTCGGCTTGTGGCCACACCGTCCTGAATGCGCCCGATCTCGTTAGATCTCGGAAGCTAAACGGGGCAGGGCCTGGTCAGTACTTGGATGGGAGACCTCCTAGAAATACCAGGTGCTGCAAGCTTTTTACGTCTCCTGGGTAACTTCATCGTAGCTCTTAATACTCTCTTTCTGTCTCCAGGAGATATAATTGAAGAATTGTACACGTACCCGGCTACTTTCAACCCCCGTTGCTGCACTGGTATATTTCCCTCTATTTTTCTTTTTTTTTTTTGCTGGCAGTTCCGTCAATACCCGCCAGCCTTTAAGAGACATCATGCAGCCAGGCCTTTGGACTTGTGGCCACACCGTCCTGAATGCGCCCGATCTCGTCAGATCTCGGAAGCTAAACCGGGCAGGGCCTGGTCAGTACTTGGATGGGAGACCTCCTAGAAATACCAGCTGCTGCAAGCTTTTTACGTCTCCTGGGTAACTTCATCGTAGCTCTTAATACTCTCTTTCTGTCTCCAGGAGATATAATTGAAGAATTGTACACTTACCCGGCTACTTTCAACACCCTTTCCTGCACTGATATTTTTCCCTGCATTTTTCTATTTTTTTTTTTTTTTTTTTTTGCTGGAAATTCCGTCAATACCCGCCAGCCTTTAAGAGACATCATGCAGCCAGACATCTCGGCTTGCGGCCACACCGTCCTGAACGCGCCCGATCTTGTCAGATCTCGGAAGATAAACGGGGCAGGACCTGGTCAGTACTTAAATGTGAGACCTCCTGGAAATACCAGGTGCTGCCAGCTTTTTACATCTCCTGGGGAACTTCATCGTAGCTCTTAATACTCTCTTTATGTCTGGAGAAGATATAATTGAAGAATTGTACACGTACCCGGCTACTTTCAACACCCTTTGCTGCACTGGTATTTTTCCCTCTATTTTTCTTTTTTTTTTTCGCTGGCAGTTCCGTCAATACCCGCCAGCCTTTAAGAGACATCATGCAGCCAGGCATCTCGGCTTGCGGCCACACCATCCTGAACGCGCCCGATCTCGTCAGATCTCGGAAGCTAAACGGGGCAGGGCCTGGTCAGTACTTGGATGGGAGACCTCCTTGAAATACCAGGTGCTGCAAGCTTTTTACGTCTCCTGGGTAACTTCATCGTAGCTCTTAATACTCTCTATCTGTCTCCAGGAGATATAATTGAAGAATTGTGCACGTACCCGGTTCCTTTCAACACCCTTTGCTGCACTGATATTTTTCCATCCATTTTTCTTTTTTTTTTTTTTTTTTTTTTTTTTTTTTGCTGGAAGTTCCATCAATACCCGCCAACCTTTAAGAGACATCATGCAGCCAGGCCTCTCGGCTTGTGGCCACACCGTCCTGAACGCGCCTGATCTCGTAAGATCTCGGACGCTAAACTGGGCAGGACCAGGTCAGTACTTGGATGGGAGACCTCCTGGAAATACCTGGTGCTGCAAGCTTTTACGTCTCCTGGGTAACTTTATCGTAGCTCTTAATACTCTCTATCTGTCTGGAGGAGATATAATTGAAGTATTGTACACGTACCCAGCTACTGTCAACACCCTTTGCTGCACTGATATTTTTCCATCCATTTTTCTTTTTTTTTTTTTTTTTGCTGGAAGTTCCGTCAATACCCGCCAACCTTTAACAGACATCATGCAGCCAGGCCTCTCGGCTTGCGGCCACACCGTCCTGAATGCGCCCGATCTCGTCAGATCTCGGAAGCTAAACGGGGCAGGGCCTGGTCAGTACTTGGATGGGAGACCTCCTAGTAATACCAGGTGCTGCAAGCCTTTTACGTCTCCTGGGTAACTTCATCGTAGCTCTTAATACTCTCTTTCTGTCTCCAGGAGATATAATTGAAGAATTGTACACGTACTAGGCTACTTTCAACACCCTTTGCTGCACTGATATTTTTCCCTCTATTTTTCTTTTTTTTTTTTTGCTGGCAGTTCCGTCAATACCCGCCAGCCTTTAAGAGACATGATGCAGCCAGGCATCTCGGCTTGCGGCCACACCATCCTGAACGCGCCCGATCTTGTCAGATCTCGGATGCTAAACGGGGCAGGACCTGGTCAGTACATGAATGTGAGACCTCCTGGAAATACCTCGTGCTGCAAGCTTTTACGTCTCCTGGGTAACTTTATCGTAGCTCTTAATACTCTCTATCTGTCTGGAGGAGATATAATTGAAGAATTGTACATGTACCCGGCTACTTTCAACACCCTTTGCTGCACTGATATTTTTCCCTCCCTTTTTCTATTTTTTTTTTTTTTTTTTTGCTGGAAGTTCCGTCAATACTTGCCAGCCTTTAAGAGACATCATGCAGCCAGGTCTCTTGGCTTGTGGCCACACCGTCCTGAACGCGCCCGATCTCGTAAGATCTCGGACGCTAAACGGGGCAGGACCTGGTCAGTACTTGGATGGGAGACCTCCTGGAAATACCTGGTGCTGCAAGCTTTTACGTCTCCTGGGTAACTTTATCGCAGCTCTTAATTCTCTCTTTCTGTCTGGAGGAGATATAATTGAAGAATTGTACATGTACCCGGCTACTTTCAACACCCTTTGCTGCACTGATATTTTTCCCTTCATTTTTCTATTTTTTTTTTTTTTTTTTTTGCTGGAAATTCCGTCAATACCCGCCAGCCTTTAAGAGACATCATGCAGCCAGACATCTCGGCTTGCGGCCACACCTTCCTGAACGCGCCCGATCTTGTCAGATCTCGGAAGCTAAACGGGGAAGGACCTGGTCAGTACTTAAATGTGAGACCTCCTGGAAATACCAGGTGCTGCCAGCTTTTTACGTCTCCTGGGGAACTTCATCGTAGCTCTTAATACTCTCTTTCTATCTGGAGAAGATATAATTGAAGAATTGTACACGTACCCGGCTACTTTCAACACCCTTTGCTGCACTGGTATTTTTCACTCTATTTTTTTTTTTTTTTTTGCTGGAAGTTCCGTCAATACCCTCCAGCCTTTAAGAGACTTCATGCAGCCAGGCCTCTTGGCTTGCGGCCACACCGTCTTGAACGCGCCCGATCTCGTCAGATCTCGGAAGCTGAACGGGGCAGGGCCTGGTCAGTACTTGGATGGGTGACCTCCTAGAAATACCAGGTGCTGCAAGCTTTTTTCGTCACTTGGGTAACTTCATCATAGCTCTTTATACTCTCTTTCTGTCTGGAGGAGATATAATTGAAGAATTGTACACGTACCCGGCTACTTTCAACACCCTTTCCTGCACTGATATTTTTCCCTCCATTTTTCTATTTTTTTTTTTTTTTTTTTTTTTTGCTGGAAATTCCGTCAATACCCGCCAGCCTTTAAGAGACATCATGCAGCCAGGCGTCTCGGCTTGTGGCCACACCGTCCTGAATGCGCCCGATCTCGTCAGATCTTGGAAGCTAAACGGGGCAGGGCCTGGTCAGTACTTAGATGGGAGACCTCCTGGAAATACCAGGTGCTGCAAGCTTTTTACGTCTCCTGGGTAACTTTATCGTAGCTCTTAATACTCTCTTTCTGTCTGGAGGAGATATAATTGAAGAATTGTACACGTACCCGGCTACTTTCAACATCCTTTGCTGCACTGATATTTTTCCCTCCATTCTTCTTTTTTCTTTTTTATTTTGCTGGAAGTTCCGTCAATACCCTCCAGCCTTTAAGAGACATCATGCAGCCAGGCCTCTTGCTTGCGACCACACCGTCCAGAGCGCGACCGATCTCATCAGATCCCGGAAGCTAAACGGGGCAGGGCCTGGTTAGTACTTGGATGGGAGACCTCCTAGAAATACCAGGTGCTGCAAGCTTTTTACGTCTCCTGGGTAACTTTATCGTAGCTCTTAATACTCTCTTTCTGTCTGGAGGAGATATAATTGAAGAATTGTACACGTACCCGGCTACTTTCAACACCCTTTGCTGCACTGATATTTTTCCATCCATTTTTCTTTTTTTTTTTTTGCTGGAAGTTCCGTCAATACCCGCCAACCTTTAAGAGACATCATGCAGCCAGGCCTTTCGGCTTGCGGCCACACCATCCTGAACGCGCCCGATCTCGTCAGATCTCGGAAGCTAAACGGGGCAGGGCCTGGTCAGTACTTGGATGGGAGACCTCCTAGAAATACCAGGTGCTGCAAGCTTTTTACGTCTCCTGGGTAACTTAATCGTAGCTCTTAATACTCTCTTTCTGTCTCCAGGAGATATAATTGAAGAATTGTACACGTACCTGGCTACTTTCAACACCCTTTGCTGCACTGGTATATTTCCCTTTATTTTTCTTTTTTTTCTGCTGGCAGTTCCGTCAATACCCGCCAGCCTTTAAGAGACATCATGCAGCCAGGCATCTCGGCTTGCGGCCACACCGTCCTGAACGTGCCCGATCTCGTCAGACCTTGGAAACTAAACGGGCCAGGGCCTGGTTAGTACTTGGATGGGTGACCTCCAGGAAATACCAGGTGATGCAAGCTTTTTACGTCTCCTTGGTAACTTCATCGTAGCTCTTAATACTCTTTATCTGTCTGGAGGAGATATAATTGAAGTATTGTACACTTTGTCTTAGGGACAGTCTGGCTAGCAGTGACTGAGTGGTTGACAGACGACAAGCAACGGAATGTACGTGCTCTGTGATGTCATAGCAGTCAGCTGAGAGAGGCTCGTGATGTCATCGCTGAGCTGTCTGTCTGTCTGTCTCTCTCTCTCTCTTTCTCTCTCTCTCTCTCTCTCTCTCTTCCTCTCAATTCAATTCATTTGTATTGTCAAAGCAATTGGACATACATACATACATATATATATATATATATATATATACATACATACATACATCCATACATGCTAGAAAGTCATTACTATGTTATCTTAAAGGCTAACTAAGCAGAACATATATCATTATAGAACAGAGTTCATAGGTCATACCGTTTGACAATGTCTCCAAGGTTCTCATCATAAATAACAAACAGAAATCATTGACATTGAGATTGACATCAGTCATAAATAAAGCCTCCCTCCAATAGGACACTGGGGGCTGAAACCGAAATCCAATCTCAAGAACTCAGGGACCAATCACCTACTGATCTGACAGACTATAAGGAACAGCGGACAGTCTTTCTCTCTCTCTCTCTCTCACCTGAACCAGAAACTCGCTGCCACAGCTCAACCTGTAGCTCTGTTGCCAGAACCGGAATCAGAAACCAACCAAGTCTTTGCCGGCAACAGAAGAGTTAAACTGGGAGAAGGAGATTGAGCCGTACGAAGAATTCTTTTAAAGGACTTTATTAAATAAATAACTTCACAGACCCACCTGATCAGTGGAGTTTTACAGCTGGACAATTGACTAAGTCGACTGAATACGAAAGTGTCAGTCACTTAAATAGCTATTTGAGTTTTAAGAAACTTGACCCTTGGAACAAACAGGGCCCTGCTTTCCTCAAAGACTTCGTCTTCAAGTAACTACGGTGGAACCATGCTTACAAAGAAGATTTTGTGCACAACCTTGGAGCCTTCAAACCAATGGAAAATCTGTTTGGAAAAGACTCTACATTCGCGAAACCCCAACTTCCAGGTGCATCGACTGAGTGGAAGTTCTTGCACAAAGCCGAACCGGACTGCCTTTGTTCCAAACCACACGGACCTCGTGCCGTGTGCTGTTATCTGAGCCCGAAGCCAGAGAGGCCTCTCTGCGACGAAGTTCACATAAGTTTAACAGTTTGGAGTTTGTGATTCATGACATTTGAGAAATCAATTAGAAATGTTAATCTGTGATTCATAACTCTAGAATGTGTAATATCATTTAGTTTTCTTAAATATAAATGTGAGTTGCATTAAACTGTTTTGTTGATAATTTTAGAAATAAAATCTGTCAACGCCGAGAAATATCTTCTCATTCCTGTTTAACTGTTTAGTCTGAAATTGACACAAGTTAATAGACATTAGATTATTGGTGGCCCTGCCTATCCTTAATCATTGAATAATAATCAGTTAAGGGAAATTGTGGTAACAAATAGGATCTTTCTCGGCACCTAAACGTAAATGAGACTGATATATATATAACGAGAAGTTACCCGACATAAATACTAACCTGCGTAGTTATTTAATGTCTGACTAATAATACTAACAATAGACTCACCTTCGTCTTACTAACCGGTATTGTAGTCAATGTGTTTATAACCTTTTTTGTTTAACGATTTGTTAAACGGAATGTACGTGCTCTGTGATGTCATAGCAGTAAGCTGAGAGAGGCTCGTCATGTCATCGCTGAGCTGGCTGGCTGGCTCTCTGTGTGTGTGTGTGTGTGTGTGTGTGTGTGTCTCTGTCTGTCTGTCTCTCTCTCTCTCTCTTACTCTCTCTCTCTCCCTCTCAATTCAATTCATTTGTATTGTCAAAGCAATTGGACATGCATACATACATACATACATATATATGGAAAATAAACAATATGTGTACATCTCTTTCTGCATTAGTGGTGCCCTCACAGATGTGCAAGTTACATGACAGACAGACAGACAGACACACACACACTTTCACACACAGACAGACAGACACAGACACACACAGACACACACACACATACTTTGACAGACAGACAGACAGACACACGCATATTATGGGTCTTTGTTGGGTAGTGAAATGGGTAGCATCAGTCGCAGTGTGGGTAATGTCAGGGAGCCAATCATAGTCCCCGTTATTTGCATATTGTGGCGCAAAGCATTCTGGGAAAAGCAACTAAACACGTTTAGTCATGTATTTGTCCATAGTTTACACATGAGATGAAAGAGACAGTATGACGTGTTGAGCACCTAGGATTCCTCATGTGTATGTGAGGGGCAGAGGAACCGGATCCCAAGTGTGCGTCCCAGGTGCTATAGGTTTCAAAGCATGCAGGGGAATAGGCACCCCACCCTGACACCTATAGAAGACTGGATAGGGAGATATAAATAGCAATGGGGAGACTCTTGTACTTGGTGTGGCTCTATCCATATAGTGGGGCCAGCAGGTGCAGCAATAGAAGCTCAGCCTGGGGAGACTGGATTTAGCATTTCCTCTCCATTTTGATAACTATCCATAATCATTTCTGCAAAATACTTCTATGATACCTATGTATGTTTTTTACTTGTACTATATTATACTATCAAGTATCAGTGTACACATACAATGTGACCTGTTACATTAATACAGAGGCCACGGAAGGCCAGATCACTAATAGCCACTGTCCCCTGATATTACACTTTTTTACAATCACTTTGGCACTCATTTCAGAATCTTGATGTCATTTTTCAAAACTCTAGACACTAAACTCACACCCGATGATCAAAATGCACATTTTTCAAAACTCTAACACTTTTTTACAATTGCTTGGATACAATACACATCAACCTCAGATCATTTGTTCATTGAACTAAAATGACACAACTTAACATCAAAGTATTACCATTTCAAAATGCAATTCACACATTACATCTGAGATCACTGTCTATTCATTTCATTACAAAGATCTAACTATCAATTGATACAGCTGCTCAAAATGATAAGTGACTGTTGCATTACTCTTAATGCATAATTTTATGGAAACTGACAAACAATATTCCATGTTTCGATCATGAAAGTTTCAGGATAATGAGATCCATTGACATCAATAAACGAGGAGCATGAACCAGTTGGACTACATTATCTATGGATGTAATATTTCATCATCATTCATCATCATGTAGCACTTTTCCACACCATGTTTGCAGTGTGGAAGGAAAGTTAGAAATTTTTTCTCTAATACCTGTTTTTCTCTCTTGTATACTTAAGAAAGATAAGGTCAAGCTAGAAGGTCAGGCCAGAAGGTAGTTTGATTTCTGTTTGTTATTTACGATGAGAATCTTGGAGACAATGTCAAACAGTATGATTGAAGTGCCTGCTCCCTAATCCATGTGTTGATCTATGAACTCTGTCCTATAATGATATGAATTCTGCTTAGCTAACTTTTAAGATAACATAGTAATGACTTTCTGATTATAACCAGCTCTTTGATTTTTGTGTATAAAAGCTCTGACTGTTAAAATGAAGGCAGAGCGACTTTGGGATCTACTTGAGTCACTGTTCCTCTCCACGCTGCGTGTATTAAAGGCATTGCAACTAACGCTCCAACCTGGTTGAAGATGATTGTTCTTCCACATCAGATTTGACATTACTGTATGTATGCAGGCCCTTGTAATTGCTTTTCCAATACTGCCAACTGGTTATTGATGATTGATTTCACATTGTGGTACGAGTATCGAGTGAAATGAGTGCTATCCACCCCAGCAACACAGTGATAACATGGAGCCGGCAAGTCATCCAGGTCACAATAGAGGTCAAGCAGTGGGAGGAGGAAGACGTGGTGGTCAAAGGAATGGAAGGGGACATGCACCCCTTCTGAGAGGTGGTCGTGGGCCTCGTCATAGAGGAGGGCTTAGGCCTCACCAGAGAGGCAGCCATGGGCCTCATTTGAGAGGTGTTGGGGGAACGTGGTAGAGGACAAGGCCATGGACCAGACAGCGGCAGCAACAGCAAATAGTGTCCAGTGAAATCCGAGAAATAGTTGTAGAGCATGTTGTAAATCATGGCATGACCATGACTGAGGCAGCTACAATGATTCAATCAAACCTCAGAATCAACTCAGGATCAACTGTGGCCTCAATCATCAGAAATTTCCGTACTGAGAAGCGGCAAGTCTTCAGCATGCACTAAACATTAGGCTACTCTCAATTGTCAAATGACTGTATACTGCATACCAATGTGTAGCACAGAGTATAGTGTGCCTTTTGAAAGAAATGCAGACAGAGTGAAGCAGCTGATGACTGAGTATGTTCAGGTATGTTCAGTTTCAAGATGCCTCTTGTGAAAAATGGTTGTGAGAACCTGAACCTGAACACAGGGCTGATGGAAATTCAGAAGTACAGTAATCAATCCTTTGTTTTACACTAAGCCAGTTGAGGAACACTGCAGTTGACATTTTACTGTAGTTTTGTTCTTTTTTGTAGCTAATTATTGTTGCATGGCTTCAAAGAAACCTATGGTGTGATTTGATTGTATTGCATCAATACATTTCAGATTTTGTTCAATGATTCCACTGTGTCTGTAGTATTCTCTCTACTAGTCCTTTTACAGTGATGTATTTATGTGTAGTACCATAATGAAACATGTATCACATATTTTGTACTACAATATTTAATGATTGTACGAACAACTACACAGTGAAACTATCGGTATCTTCTGTGTGGGTGATCTAAATAAATGTTACTATGGTATTTCATGATAAATGAATTATTTGAACCAACAAGTCTGCAAGTGCAAGGTTTCTTTAAAGATATGAATGCACAATGCAATGTTTTGAACATTGGACAGCCTGTGTTACAAGTGATGACCGTTTTGAGTTTTGTGTCTAGAGTTTTGAAAAATGACATCAAGGTTCTGAAATTAGTGACAAAGTGATTGTAAAAAACTGTATATTCATCCTATTTAATGTGCTCTTTTAAAATGTACTTTTCTTTTTTATGTTGCCATTTCTGTTCTACCAATGTTTCAGTTGTTAGCCAAAGATTGACAGAGTACATCTCATACACACAGGCCAGACAGCAAGGATTTCTTTTTGAAATTCAATTACAAATGCTGCATGAACTCATCAATACGATTAGAGCTCCTGAAAGCAATATAACTAACTCACTCTACAGCATCTCATTAGCAGTGAAAAGAAACCAAGAAAGTTGGGACAGTCGACTGTTTACCACTATGTAACATCACCTTTTCTTTTAATAACACTTATTAAGCACTTGGGCACTGAAGACACCACTTGGTTAAGTTTAGCAAGTGGGATTTCCCCCCATTCATCCATTATGCATTTCCTCAGCTGCGCAACTGCACAGGGCCTTCGTTGTCTTAATTTGCACTTCATAGTGCGCCACACATTCTCAATTCGGAGACAGGTCAGGACTGCAGGCAGGCCATGCTAGCACCCGCACTCTCTGCCTACGCAACCATGCGCTTGTAATCTGGGCAGAATGTGGTTTGGCGTTATCCTGCTGAAAAATGCAGGGATGTCCCTGGAAAAGACGATGTCTGGATGGCAGCATATGTTGCTCCAAAATGTGTACATCTCTTTCTGCAAAAATGGTGCCCTCACAGATGTGCGAGTTACATGACAGGCAGACACTCATACACACTGTCACACCCACACACACACACACACACTTTCACAGACAGACACACGCACACACACTCACTTTCACACAGAGACAGACACACAAACACAGAGACAGACACACACACACTCACTTTCACACAGAGACACACAAACACATACACTTTCACACAGACACACACACACATACATACATACATACATACATATATAAGGAAAAGAAACAATACATTTAAAAATCACAAAAATATGTAATAAAGTACAGAAAATCTAAATGTAATAAAATGTGATCTTTAATACACACAAATATGTATGGCTGGTCGGATGCGTCTTGGACTCGGGTTCCTCTTCATTACGTATAATGCTTTTGCCTTTTGCTATAGCTTTCCGTGGAGGGGATCGTGGGTGAGTTTGTACCATTCTTGGGAGGCTCTGCCTTGTTGGGGCGGAGCTGTGATCCAGGTGAACAGCAGATCGGACATAGGTGGGCATGTGGGCGGAGGAGGAAGGCCGGTCAAGCAAATAAGCTTGCTAAGGTACGCAGCAGCAGCAAGCAGCCCCACCATCCAGTCAGCCAGCCAGTCTGGCTGGCAGTGACTGAGTGGTTGACAGACGGCAAGCAACGGAATGTACGTGCTCTGTGATGTCATAGGAGTCACCTGAGAGAGATGTTTGTGATGTCATCGCTGAGCTGGCTGGCTCTGTGTGTCTTGCTGGCTGTGTGTGTGTGTGTGAGAGAGAGAGAGACTTTTTGACTTTTATCAGACTTCATTGCCTGTTTGCAACACGCAATAATTCATACAAAAGAAAATAAATAAATAAATAAAAAATAGTGTTCCCCTTTGTTTGTCTCCCCCCAACAAGCATTAACTCCGCCACTGATCTGTACACTTTTAAAGAAAGCAACCCAATACACACAACAAAACAACCATCAAATACTAAACCCTATAAATGAATTACATAATAAAAACCAACTCCCCGTCATACAATTCACAAAGGGCATCATTAATACACCAGACCTGTTCAAAACTCTCCAAATCATTCATCAGCCTGTAATAGTTAAACTCTAGTCTGACTCTGCACTTGACCAGCATGGCAAACACTCTCACTGCATCCTCACTGCCCTCCCCACACACTCTGTTCTTCCTAGTCTTATAGACGGCCATTTTAGCCTGGCCCAGCAAGAAGTTTACCAGCTGGTCCACATGTTTGGTCTTTCTGGTGTATCGCGCCCCTAAAATAAAAACCTTTGTGTTAAAAATCAGGTTAAGATCAGTAAAAAGACGAGTTAAAAGACTAAAAATGGGTGACAACCGAGAGCAAGTGCTGAAACAGTGAAACACGGTCTCTCTCTGAGCACAGAATGGGCAGGCGTCGGACACAGCAGGGTTAAGAACAGTAATAAAAGAATTGACAGCAATAATGGTGTGTAACACCCTCCACTGCAGATTGCCAGCTCTCTTATTGAGGGGGGCTTGTACAGGCTTCTCCAGGCAGGCGCAGTGTCTTCCCCCAGCCCCAGCCTGTAAAGTAATTTTAGGAATCACAAAGAAACAGTTGAAAGTGCTAAATAAGTATTTTGATGCACCATATTAATTTAGGAAATTTACATGTTGTTTTTCATCAGCTTCTGTATCTGATGGCTCCACATCACTGGCTGGATTGACAGCAACGACACTCTAAAAAAAGAAGTGTTAAGTTTGAGCATTCAGGACTTGTTTTGAAGATCCTGAATATCACTGGTCCACAATTTATCTGTGAAACTATGGGTTAATCTCCATATACAAAATACTTTTCACACACACTTTAAATTTACAACTAAATTTACATGTTGATGTCTTTCGTCAGCTTCTGTATTTGATGGCTCAATATAACTGGTTGCATTAACAGCAACGGCACACTACAAGAAAATAACATTATATTTAAACATTCAGGACTGGTTTAGCATCACCTCGAATATCCCTAGCCCTTGAGGTCGATTGTTATTGTGGTCTTCAAGACCAGTGCTTCTCAACCTTAGTCCTGGAGGAGGCCCACTGTCTGCTGATTTTCATTACAACAACATTGTAGGTTATATCAGTGACTGTGGTCCTAAAGTACCCCTATGCCTGCTGTTTTTTTTCCAGTTGAGCTCTTAATTACCTAATTGGCTTAACTGAAGCCATTTAACCCTTTTCCCAGGTCTTTGGTTGTTGATGAGTTACAAAGAGCTGGATTGTGGCCCGCCATGACTGGAAGTGAAGAACACTCACTCTAGGCCTTTAACTTAATGTTCATATGTAGGGGCCTATCCATCTGATTTGTTTTTGCACATTTATTAACAGAAAAATTTATGGTACGTGAAATCATCTGAGCTGAAAAATATAATGTTCCACCAATAATAAAATAAATGTATTAATTAAAATTATAGAGATAATAGAATGTTCACAGATTATTAGTTCAGAAAATAAAATGTTTTTTTATATCTTAAATAGAATTAACACTCAAATCAGTTGTAGGGTAAACAAGGTCTATTTTTTGGATTGATTTTATAATTATACATGTATGGCTGCATGAAGCTTACCTGAGAATCTGATATTTTAGTAACTTTGTTGCTTCTTGTTGGGTAGTCCACGTTTGCCGCCGTTCTTTTTCTGTAAATGTAAATCAAAAGGCAATAATTACATACTGTAATTAAAATACAAAAAGTATAAACATTGTATTATTATTTTTGTATCCTGTTTCTCCATCTCGATGCTGTTCTTTTTGGAATTGCATATCTAGGTTTACTTAAATACTGTTTATAAGATTGTAAAGTCATCATCCAAATTTCTTCATTTGCCAAACTTTATGTAGTGCGCTTGCAGTTTCAGAAGAAGAAAAAAAACTGTAACAGATGGGATATGTAGTACTTTATACTCGAGTGGTCTATGCGATTACACCCTGTTGGTGTTATTAAGAACGCCAAGTACCAGAATGCAGAGCGGGACTGTTTTTTGTGCCGTGACTTGTCGGGGGAAAAAGGCGCAGAAAAAACGGACGAGAAGGTGAAGGTAGTATGGCGGTGATGCACGCGTTGGTGAAGTGGGAAAGCGGGGTCGACAAAGACTCTTACAGCGTGATTCCCACTGCTTGCTTTCGCAATTTTGATTTATTCAGCATTGCTGATGATGACGAAGAGACGACTCGAAACTTCAGAGCAGAGTGGAGAGACACGAACAAACCTCCAAAAGGTGGATGGCCTGTCCATGAAGCGCAGATCATTATGACTGGTAACAATGTTTATTTAAAAAAAAAAAAACATTAAAGTCTTTACATGCTATTTGATATATACAATCACAGTATATTTGAAATGAATGTTTAAGTTATTAATGTGTTGTACGTCTAACATACTCTTATAACATGGTAGGTGGTGGTGAGGGCGCTAAAAACTCGTCATACTTGACTGGCATTTGTAAGAACGATTTATTGTGTGTTGTGCTTTACAATAAAATCCCCCAAATCACAAAATAAATTAAACCAGATATAATTTAACTTCAGTTTTGATTCAGTGTTGGCTGTTCATCTTAATTTGTATGGTCAAAGCACAGTATTTTTATGACAAATAAATATAATCCCCAAATATCTGTGGACATAATGCAGGGTTTTATTTATTTTATTTTTATTTTAGGAAAAGAAGGCGAACTAAGAAGAAAACTTAATGACCTAACAAAAATGCCCTGTCCTAAAATGAAGAGAGTACCTAAACCAAACAAAAAACTTCAAATTTCAGATGATAGTGACCTTGATGAACCACAGTTACCGGTGAGATAATTACTGCAAATATTAAATAAATGTATTGCAGGATTGTTTTTTTTTAATCATATTCATATATATATATATATATATTTTCATTTTAAACTCTTTTCCTCTCTGAATACAGCACAAAATAAGAAAGAAAACCGATGGAGCTTCAAGAATTAGATCCCGTCATATTCTACAGACATTTAAAGAGTCCAGTGAAGTTGAGCTACAGCAAAACGTTAAGCAGCTCGAAAAGGAAAACACAAGACTTAAAAATGAAAACCAATGTCTTCGAAACCGTATGGTTGATGGTAAGTTTTTTTATTTATAGCAAATAATTCCTTACCTTGATAAATGTTATTCTTCAGTAATTTAGATTCCAGAGTAATGTATTATAGTTGATCATACTGAAGTAATCTAGAACCACAATACAGACTCTTAATGTGCACTGTCTAATAGTTTAATAATACTGATTATTAAATAAAGTTTTTCAACATAACTTCATAATCCTACATTAATGACTATATGCATTACATTAGACCTGGAAATTCTTGTATTTTATCTTTTTTATTTTTTTTGTAGCTAATGTTAATGACCCACAAAAAGGTCAGTTTGCCAATAACATAGAGCAAGTCTCTCAAGTATAATTGCAGGCATTGATGGTTTTGTTTTCACTTTGCATTAAATATATTACTAGAAATGATTATCATTTAATACTAAGGTTTTTTTCTCCAGAGATTCCAGACCTTTTGGACAATCTGAAAAAAATTGTAACAAAAGCCACATTTATCAGCAATGAAGACAAAAGTGTGTCACCATCAAGTGGTTCTGACAGCCCCACAGCAAATTGTTCTGAATCTGACAAAGAATCACCAAAACAGGTATAACACTCTTGGTCTACAATATTACAAAGACAAGGTAAAAATATATATATTGAAAACAAATATTGGTTGTAAACAATCTAATGATGCTACATTATCAGTTATATTCATAGTTATAGTTGATAATAAGAATGTAATTGAATTATGGGTGTCACAGATTCACTGACTTTATTATGTGTGTAAATTAATAAACTTAGAATTGAGACATACTGTGGTCTTTAATAACACATTTCTGTAACAAAATCACAGCCTTACTGATAATGTATTCCACTTAACATAATATAAGAATAGTTTGGGGATAAACTTGTTTTTTATTTACCATTGTCTTTTAGGTGGAAATATTCCCAGGCACTGGAGTTTACATTGACAAACTGTCCTGGATCCTTGCAGAGAGGTGCAGCACGAATACGTCATATGCAAGAACCCTGACGGTTGCTGTCTTTGACTTTCCAACATTACTAAAGAGCAATCTTCGTGGTGGTGGCAGCAAGAGAGATCCAACTTCGGAGACATTAAGATCCTCATTGATGTTATTGAGGATCATATACAGCTGCCTTCGGAAGGACACGACGTGTTTCAGTTGCGGGGCTTTGCAGCCCAGCGGGACCCTCTTAATGCCGGACATCAGCTGCCCGAGCCGGTGCGGATGAACGGAGGGACGTTAGACAGCGTTACCTTCCGGGCAGGAGCAGCGAGCGGCAACACCGGGGTGAAAGTGTCGTCTAACACTGTGCCATTAGCCACTAGCTGATTGAGCAGATCAGTGGTTTTTAAGAAGATAACAATGGCAGCAGACTTGATATTTTCACACCCTGCTACCTCCCCAACCGCTAACACACACTGCTCTAGGGGGCAGAACTGCACCGGAGCGATCTTGACTCCATGGCGTCGGGTCAGTTTTTCAAAAGACGCATTCAGGGGGTCCGACCCCCCGACCCGGGAAGAACTACCGGTACTCCCCCCTCCCCTCCCCTGTTCCCCCACAATAAGAAAAGCACTGAAAACAGAAGACAAAATAAACAAACTGAAAAAAGTAAAGCAACAAAAAAACGCAGCCAAAGGACAGAGCTCTCAGCAGCACTCCCGCTCACTGCAGACCCCTCCCACACACTCCCAGCTGAGAGAGAGAGAGAGAGAGAGAGAGAGAGAGAGTGTTAGTGTCTGTCTGTCTCTCTCTCTCTGTAGATGCATCATAGGGAACATATGTAACAATCTCTCTTTTTGTTTACCAAAAATGAGAATGAACGTATTTCAAGTGGGTGTTGCCTTGGTTGGAAACGTTTTAAGATTATTTATGAAGTGTAAAGTGGATTTGTCTCAGTTCTCCGTAGTTTTCAATGTATGTGCCATTCAGTAGCGTTCATGTTACAGATGTGCCCTATGCAGTGGTAGGGTCAATAAAATGTCAGTAAAACTTTATTTTAGCAATTATGGAGGGGAAGAACTGCAAATAGCGGGTCCCCACTAATTATCTAACTTACCAACAACGTTTAAAATTAGGTCTTGCGAAGCTGCCAAATAATGCTGTTTAATCGTATGTGTCTTCATACACCGGCTGCTATAGTCTGATAGCTTTGATTATATATACATATTTTCTCGTGAACCACAAATGCTATTTGCTTGATTTTTACAGAGTATGTTATAAATACCATTCTTATGAAGCCTGACAAATTGTATGCTGTAATTATGAATATTTTCAAATCATTTGTTTGTTTTTCCTAACATGTTACAAATGTTCCCTATGTGAAAGATGCATTATATCTTAATAACGTCTAAACAATTAAAGATATACAGATTATTATTTTCGGTAAAGTTATAACACATTGCTATTAACTATGTGTGTCAGTAAAAGTTTAAAAAATCCTAATAATTTTTTATTGATCCTGCAAAATAGGTGTTTAGGGAACATTTGTAACATTAGGGTTACGATTTGCCATAGACGCGGAATGAGTTTGATTGTGATGTTAAATGGGGTTTAAAGAGAGTCGCCTCGGTGCTGATTACTATTGCTGTGTTTCTCCACTTCTACTCCATGCTTGGGAATGCCCACATCCAGTGACGTCAAAACCGTTGGAAAAGCGGGCCGGTTCAAAAAAGATCAGCTGGATCCCAGGCCGAGCAGCAGCTCCGGCTCCAGCACCGGCACCATGTCGCTGGAAAAGCGCTAAGTGAGCTCACAGTGAGCTCAGTGTAATGTCTGCTCTGGTGAGCTCACAGTGTGACCTAGTCGTTAGTTCACGTCTTCACTGGGTAGTCCATGACAACTTAATTGACTCAATTCTTGGGCTTAATTGGTCAAAATGACCATTGGTTGAAGGTACTCAGGGACTGATGTGTAGAGAGACTTATTAAACCTGCAGGATTGTGGTTTTCCCAGAACAGAATTAACCAGTGTAGCGTTATGTTGGGTGTATTCTGATAAGAGCATTTTAGCTCTGAGCTGAAGCACTGATCTAAAGAAGACCTCTCCCCCCCAAATTTATCAGATTTCCTTAACTCATCAGCATGTGAACTGGTTTACATCAAAGTGACAGTCTTGGGAGGATGGCACCAAGAATGGGCCAAATAGCTTGGAATCCCTGCTGTGAGATGTCTGGGGAAGGGGGCCTGTAGGAAATAAAAACTCTTTGAAATGGACGAGAGCCGAAATCCCGACACAGAGCTACGAACCCGTGCCAACCGGCATTTCCAATAGATGGCATGGATTGACATCAGTCATAAATCAAGCCCCCCTCCAATAGGACACTGGGGGCTGAAGCCGAAATCCAATCTCACAAACTAAAGAACCAATCACCTATTGATCTGACAGGCGTATAAAGGGTAACGCACGGCATCTCTCTCTCTCTCTCACCTAAACCAGTAACTCGCTGCCACAGCTCAACTTGTATCTCTGTTGCCAGAACCGGAACCAGAGACCAACTAAGTCTTTACCAGCAACAGAAGGGTTAAACTGGGAGAAGGAGATTGAGCCGTACGAATAATTCTTTTAAAGGACTTTATTAAATAAAGAAATTTACAGACTGCGCTGCCCGCCTGTGCCCAGCCATCCAGCTGGACAATTGACTAAGTCGACTGAATACGAAAGTCATTTAAATAGCTATTTGAGTCTTAAGAAACTTGACCCTTGGAACGAACAGGGCCCTGCTTTCCTCAAAGACTTTGTCTTCAAGTAACTACGGTGGAACCCTGCTTACAAAGAAGATTTTGTGCACAACCTTGGAGCCTTCAAACCAGTGGAAAATCTGTTTGGAAAAGACTCTACATTCGCGAAACCCCAACTTCCAGGTGCATCGACTGAGTGGAAGTTCTTGGACAAAGCCGAACCGGACTGCCTTTGTTCCAAACCACACGGACCTCGTGCCGTGTGCTGTTATCTGAGCCCGAAGCCAGAGAGGCCTCTCTGTGACGAAGTTCACATAAGTTTAACAGTTTGGAGTTTGTGATTCATGACATTTGAGAAATCAATTAGAAATGTTAATCTGTGATTCATAACTCTAGAATGTGTAATATCATTTAGTTTTCTTAAATATAAATGTGTGTTGCATTCAACTGTTTTGTTGATAATTTTAGAAATAAAATCTGTCAACGCCGAGAAATATCTTCTCATTCCTGTTTAACTGTTTAGTCTGAAATTGACACAAGTTAATAGACACCAGATTATAGGTGGCCCTGCCTATCCTTAATCATTGAATAATAATCAGTTAAGGGAAATTGTGGTAACAAGTAATGATAGGATCTTTCTCTCCACCTAAACGTTAATGAGACTGATATATATATAACGAGAAGTTACCTGACATAAATACTAACCTGCATAGTTATTGAATGTCTGACTAACAATACTAATGAGAGACTCACCTTCGTCTTACTAACCGGTATTGTAGTCAATGTGTTTATAACCTTTTTTGTTTAATGATTTGTGTGTTATCATATGCGATCCCATGGTCTTTGATTTGGTCACGGAAGTGATTTGTCTTTGATTTGTTGATCTAGAGTTGAATTTTAATTAGTTTTTCCCTTTTGTATAATTAATGTAGTGCTACATTTAGTCTTCGTTTTTGAATAAATTTGACAATTTATATCTTTGGAATTGGTGTCTGCGTCCAATTATTACAGAAATTGAGTTCTACAAGATTCCAGGATTCGTGATAAGGTGATACTATAAATTCACTTCTTTAATTGAATTTTATAAGTGTACCTTACGCTACACCTTTGACCACCACGTCTTCCTCCTCCCACTGCTTGACCTCTATTGTGACCTGGATCACCTGCCGGCTCCATGTTATCGCTGTGTTGTTAAGGTGGATAGCACTCATTTCACTCGATACTCGTACCACAATGTGAAATCAATCATCAATAACCAGTTGACAGTATTGGAAAAGCAATTACAAGGGCCTGCATACATACAGTAATGTCAAATCTGATGTGGAAGAACAATTCCTTTATCCCTCTGTTCTCCACCAGGGTTGTGCTGTTCGCCTCGATTGGCAAGTTTGCAGTGTGAGGAGTGGATCCATGTCGTCGTTCCTAGGCACTTCACAGCTGTGTGGGTGGTCAGGAGCACCTGGTAGGGCCCTGTCCACCTGGGCTGTTGGGAGGACTTTCTCTTGTGTGCTTTGATATACACAGTCACCTTGCTGGAAGGGGTGGTAAACCTGCTGGGATGGTTCAGTCTGGGCGGCTTTCATCTGTGAATGGACAGCTTCGAAAGCACGTGTTAGTCCCATACAAAAAGACAACATAGCATCATCCATCAAGTGGATGTCCATTTCCCTTACAGACAATGGAGGAGTGATGGAGAGTCTCATAAGTCATCCCATAATAATCTCACACGGAGAAAGACCTGTTTTTCTCAATTTGCTGACGATTTCATTGTCATTAGGACTATAGGAAGGGGATCTGGACGTTTGAGTCCTGTTTGTTTGCATATATTAGACAGCTTATTCTTTAATATCCCATTTTGTTTCTCCACTGCTCCAGCTGACTGAGCCTGATGGGGCAGTGAAAATGTTGTTTACCTCGCAGGGCTTTGCATAGTTCCTGCACTATTGTCCCAGTGAAGTGAGTGTTCCTATCACTGGAAATTTCCCTGGAATGCGAAATCTACATATAACATCCCTTAACTGTATTTTTGCTACTTTTACTACTTCAGCCTTCCTACGGGATAGGCTTCAACCCATTTAGAACACCTATATATTATTACAAGTATATATTCATATCCACAACATTTAAGCTTTTGAACACAATCTATTTGCATATTGCAGGATTATGAGCTTGACAAATGTGGCAAGTTCTACAATATTGCTAAGCTGTTACTATAAAACCTGGGGCAAACCAATTTAAAAGACTGATGCACACATCCCCCCTTTGCCCGTGTGGCCAACACCATGCGCCACATGGGCAAACCAGGGAAAGAGTGCCTGTGAGGCAACCAATGCATTAGCAAATGTTTGAGCTCTCTTATGGAAGGTGCAGTGGCCAGTTGCAATTTCCTGGAGCTTTTACAGTGCATCTCAAATTAAATTTCATCCAGCCCCAGGTCATAAAAGTCAAACCCTAGTTACGACATACATAACACATACATTTTGTTGCTTCAAAGAGAATACAAAAGTCAGCAAAACATTCTTTTTTACAAATTCAGTTTGTAAACTGTATTGTACATATATTTGTTGCGTTTTGATTTATAAACATTATACATTGTACAAATCTTAAGTGAAGGGCAATGGACTGATTCTGACTTCATGGCTGTCATTCTATTCATTTGAATAATGTGACATCTCCACTAATAGTACATTATAAATTAAACTATCAATAGAAGAATATGTGCTACTGCGGACGTCATCTGAGCAGTTTCACAATATATTGTAGATTCCTATAATCTGGAAAACCTTTAATTATAGTATTTTAACTTATTTCTCCACTGAGTCAAGCATCACTTCAGCGTAGTGGACCTCAGCATTGGTCTGTTCAAGTTGCTGTGAGGCTGTCTTTAAAGCCGCGCCCTCGGCCTACTGTGTCTCAACAAGAACACCAGCATCTTCTCCATATGGGTCAGACATCGGTTCCTTCAGGACACGATTCATAATATGCATATCTGCCATGTGGAATAAATCAGTCTGAAGACACAATGTGTGGTTCACACAACATCAGAGATCGTCCTTATAAAAGGCATCTCTATCACATTAGTTGACATTCGCACAATCTATAAGGTTTCTAGTAAAGGGACAATTCAAAATAATAATAATCTTGATTCCAATTTATCTCATTTATCAAATTATTTCAGTACAGCACTCAGCTGTCGTCAGCAGCATCATATCTCCTGTGTTTATTGAATCAGCTTTACTTCCTAGTGTAGATACTCTTTTTGTGTGGAGTTGTCAAAGTTTCAAAACAATGTGCTTATCTTTGTCCTTTTATCTAACTTAAATACCTGAGAACATTACAATAACTATTACAGCAGCTCCTTCAACACCATAGTTAATAGTAGTTGGGTAAATGATGGCAGTTATTAATCTTTGTTTCTCAATTCATTTTTTACCAATAAACCATAATTTGAAATTATTTCCATACTCCTATTATTCCTATTTTCATTATTATTAGTTTTATGCGGTTGTCATCTAGTATGTGATGTATTCGTCTGTATCAACATCAATATTATTATCATTATTAATACAAGCAGTGTAAATTACAATTCATTACACTCTTGCTCTGTTTGTAATAAGTTATGAACCATTACACGTACTTACAGTCTCTGCCTTGTCTCTCTCTCTCTCTCTCTCTCTCTCTCTCTCTCTCTCTCTCTCTCTCTCTCTCTCTCTCTCTCTCTCTCATCTCAGGCTGCTTGTCTGCTCAGGCGAACAGGGGGAGCAGAGGAGCACATACGGTCCTTGCCCCCTGCCCCCCTCTTCCTAATTGATAGGGTATTTCTGTTTGTGAAAGGACTATTTCCAAACAGTTTTATAACTTGCCATGACTATGTTTCATTAAATTAGTTATGTTACACCTTTAGTTATACCTGTAGTAACTTCATTATTTTCCCTCATATTCCAGTCAATCACCATCAGAGTCTCTCGTGGCAGTACATTTGTCTCACACAGAACAAACTCTCCTTTCTCAACCGCTTTCAATTTTGGATAACATCGCACTGCATCCCAACAGCTGTTCTTTCTCCTATTCCTAATTTCTTACAAGAAAATGCAAGTTATATTTGATCGATTTGTATTATTACTATTTATATACATTTCACTACATTATTGTAGTTAATGAATGTATTTAATCTTTGGAAAATAAGCCTTTTCATTGATCTCAATAATGATGTCCAGGTACTTCAGGAAAGCACATTTTCAAAAAATGTGTCCAGTCAATGATTTCCCCAACTAAGAACCTGCGTGGGCACTAAGACTGTCCTCCTGCGCGGCTCATGTCTTTATTGTGTCACTTCCTCCTATTGAAGTCCAATCTACACCAGTACAGGTTCAGAAGAACTGTTCCCGAATCCAGATTGAACTGATCAATAGTTAATTTCTTACCTACACATTGTATTTAGGGATCTATTTCTAGGGATTTAAAAACTCTTCATTGTGGAACTCATAGCTTCCAAATGAGCACATCGTTAATTTCCTGGAGTATCTGGTTATCTATTTATCAATATGTAAGAAACCTTCACCGAATGTTTGTGGTTGCCTCGGATTCCTATTTCTAAATTTGGCTCTAATTCCATTTCTAACATGTTACTTTTAACTTCTGTATTCGTAAGACCTATTTAAATAACTTAATTTTGTATTATTATTTCTGTTTGCAATAGCATTCTGTGTACAGTTAAATGCTGACTTTCTTGTAGGTCTGTTATTACAACATATTTAACTGGCGTTTTTTAGCTATCATTCTGTAACTATTTGTGACTTATGACTCTCTTAGTCATATTCTGGACTATACAGTACATGAAAAAGTCAAAATATGGACATTTACCTTGCGCAAACTGAAAACGTACAAACATACAAAGAGACACATATTAATTTATATCCATAGTAAATTCAGATACCATGGTTTTGGTTGGCATGTTATATTGACCTGCAGTGTCTCAAACTACCCTTATTTATTACTTATCTAGTAATTTTCCTTCAGTATCTTGAGGACTGTCATTTATACTGAAAAACATATATATATATTTTTAATTTGTCTTCGGGGCATTCAGATTGAATTATGCCTGTTGTCTTTTCTTTCTTTTCTCTAACAAATGTTTTAAGATAGCTAGCTTTGGTTTCTCATTTCTTAATGCTTTGTATTCCTATTTTGCAAAACCGTTTTTAGGTGCTCAAGTCTATCTGAATCAAAAGTCCCATCTTCTGGAAACCTTAATTTTCTGTCACCTATTGTCCAGTCAAACGCACCGCTTCACTCCATAGTTATCATACATGTACCTTACATGTGTACCTTTAAGTGGCGGGTCGCCCGTCTTACTAGAGCTGTTCCCACACAGTAACACGTTTTCCCATTTTCTATGTATCGTTTTGTACACAACAACCAAGGCGTGCAAGCCCGCAAAATAACAATAAACGACAGGGGAGAAAACATAGCAAAAAACAAGAAAACACAAATAATACTAAATCCTATATAGGAATAACAACAAACATGCTTTTCAATGTTTGCATTTATAGAACTTGTATATAACTTAATGACTTTTCTTCATTTACCATAAACACTATAAACTTCTATAAACTATAAACACGTTATTTTATATTATCACCGGCGTATCAGATATTGAACAATTAATTAGCGCTCCTTTTTTTTTTTTTTCTAATAGTAGGTCAAACCTACGCTGCAGTTTACAAACACACTTAAGCCTGCGGGAACCCAGACAGGAAAACACAGTCCTGTTCCTTCACAAACAAGAAGACACAGTCAAGTCTATGGTAACCCTAAGAAACCATGCTCCTCGGTTATTGGTGTCAATGGATCTCATTATCCTGAAACTTTCATGATCGAAACATGGAATACTGTTTGTCAGTTTCCATAAAACTATGCATTAAGAGTAATGCAACAGTCACTTATCATTTTGAGCAGCTGTATCAATTGATAGTTAGATCTTTGTAATGAAATGAATAGACAGTGATCTCAGATGTAATGTGTGAATTGCATTTTGAAATGGTAATACTTTGATGTTAAGTTGTGTCATTTTAGTTCAATGAACAAATGATCTGAGGTTGATGTGTATTGTATCCAAGCAATTGTAAAAAAGTGTTAGAGTTTTGAAAAATGTGCATTTTGATCATCGGGTGTGAGTTTAGTGTCTAGAGTTTTGAAAAATGACATCAAGGTTCTGAAATGAGTGCCAAAGTGATTGTAAAAAAGTGTAATATCAGGGGACAGTGGCTATTAGTGATCTGGCCTTCCGTGGCCTCTGTATTAATGTAACAGGTCACATTGTATGTGTACACTGATACTTGATAGTATAATATAGTACAAGTAAAAAACATACATAGGTATCATAGAAGTATTTTGCAGAAATGATTATGGATAGTTATCAAAATGGAGAGGAAATGCTAAATCCAGTCTCCCCAGGCTGAGCTTCTATTGCTACACCTTGCTGGCCCCACTATATGGATAGAGCCACACCAAGTACAAGAGTCTCCCCATTGCTATTTATATCTCCCTATCCAGTCTTCTATAGGTGTCAGGGTGGGGTGCCTATTCCCCTGCATGCTTTGAAACCTATAGCACCTGGGACGCACACTTGGGATCCGGTTCCTCTGCCCCTCACATACACATGAGGAATCCCAGGTGCTCAATACGTCATACTGTCTCTTTCATCTCATGTGTAAACTATGGACAAATACATGACTAAACGTGTTTAGTTGCTTTTCCCAGAATGCTTTGCGCCACGATATGCAAATAACGGGGACTATGATTGGCTCCCTGACATTACCCACACTGCGACTGATGCTACCCATTTCACTACCCAACAAAGACCCATAATATGCATGTGTCTGTCTGTCTGTCTGTCAAAGTATGTGTGTCTGTGTCTGTTTGTGTGTGTTTGTGTGTCTGTCTCTGTGTGAAAATGTGCCTGTCTCTGTGTGAAAGTGAGTGTGTCTGTGTCTGTGTCTGTCTGTCTGTGAAAGTGAGTGTGTGAAAGTGTGTGTGAGTGTCTGTCTGTCTGTCTGTCTTTGAAAGTGTGTGTGAGTGTCTGTCTGTCATGTAACTTGCACATCTGTTAGGGCACCATATGCAGAGATGTACACATATTGTTCCTTTTCCATATACACTCACCTAAAGGATTATTAGGAACACCATACTAATACTGTGTTTGACCCCCTTTCGCCTTCAGAACTGCCTTAATTCTACGTGGCATTGATTCAACAAGGTGCTGAAAGCATTCTTTAGAAATGTTGGCCCATATTGATAGGATAGCATCTTGCAGTTGATGGAGATTTGTGGGATGCACATCCAGGGCACGAAGCTCCCGTTCCACCTGTAGCGTAAGGTACACTTATAAATTTCAATTAAAGAAGTGAATTTATAGTATCACCTTATCACGAATCCTGGAATCTTGTAGAACTCAATTTCTGTAATAATTGGACGCAGACACCAATTCCAAAGATATAAATTGTCAAATTTATTCAAAACAAAGACTAAATGTAGCACTACACTAATTATACAAAAGGGAAAAACTAATTAAAATTCAACTCTAGATCAACAAATCAAAGACAAATCACTTCCGTGACCAAATCAAAGACCATGGGATCGCATATGATAACACAAATCTTAAACAAAAGAGGTTATAAACACATTGACTACAATACCAGTTAGTAAGATGAAGGTGAGTCTCTTGTTAGTATTATTAGTCAGACATTAAATAACTACGCAGGTTAGTATTTATGTCAGGTAACTTCTCGTTATATATATATCAGTCTCATTAACGTTTAGGTACAGAGAAAGATCCTATCATTACTTGTTACCACAATTTCCCTTAACTGATTATTATTCAATGATTAAGGATAGGCAGGGCCACCAATAATCTAATGTCTATTAACTTGTGTCAATTTCAGACTAAACAGTTAAACAGGAATGAGAAGATATTTCTCGGCGTTGACAGATTTTATTTCTAAAATTATCAACAAAACAGTTTAATGCAACACACATTTATATTTAAGAAAACTAAATGATATTACACATTCTAGAGTTATGAATCACAGATTAACATTTCTAATTGATTTCTCAAATGTCATGAATCATGAACTCCAAACTGTTAAACTTATCTGAACTTCGTCGCAGAGAGGCCTCTCTGCCTTCGGGCTCAGATAACAGCACACGGCACGAGGTCTGTGTGGTTTGGAACAAAGGCAGTCCGGTTCGGCTTTGTCCAAGAACTTCCACTCAGTCGATGCACCTGGAAGTTGGGGTTTCGCGAAAGTAGAGTCGTTTCCAAACAGATTTTCCACTGGTTTGAAGGCTCCAAGGTTGTGCACAAAATCTTCTTTGTAAGCAGGTTTCCACCGTAGTTACTTGAAGACAAAGTCTTTGAGGAAAGCAGGGCCCTGTTTGTTCCAAGGGTCAAGTTTCTTAAAACTCAAATAGCTATTTAAATGACTGACACTTTCGTATTCAGTCGACTTAGTCATTTGTCCAGCTGTAAAACTCCACTGATCAGGTGGGCACAGGCGGGCAGCGCAGTCTGTAAAGTTCTTTATTTAATAAAGTCCTTTAAAAGAATTCTTTGTACGGCTCAATCTCCTTCTCCCAGTTTAACTCTTCTGTTGCCGGCAAAGACTTGGTTGGTTTCTGGTTCCGGTTCGGGCAACAGAGCTACAGGTTGAGCTGTGGCAGCGAGTTACTGGTTCAGGTGAGAGAGAGAGAGAAAGAAAGGCCGTGTTTGTCCTTTATAGTCTGTCAGATCAATAGGTGATTGGTTCCTGAGTTCTTGAGATTGGATTTCGGTTTCAGCCCCCAGTGTCCTATTGGAGGGGGGCTTGATTTATGACTGATGTCAATCCATGCCATCTTTTGGAAATGCCGGTTGGCCTGGGTTCGTAGCTCTATGTCGGGATTTCGGCTCTCATCCACTTCAAAGAGTTTTTATCACCTACAGGCCCCTTTCTCCAGACATCTCATAGCAGAATAACAAACTATTTGGCCTCTTCTCGGTGCCATCCTCCCCAAAACTGTCACTTTGATGCAAACCAGTTCCAAGCTGATGAGCTAAGGAAATCTGATAACTTTGGGGGGGAGAGGTCTTCTTTAGATCCGTGCTTCAGCTCAGAGCCCAAATACTCTTATCCAAATACACCCAACATAACGCTACATACCCCCTTTCTTGAATGGGACTGAGGTCGACTAGGACGTTATCCCCTTCAAGACAAAATAAGACGTTAAGCATTTATCTCAAAGTTATGTAACAGAATTCAACAGTGGACTTCACCATTCATGACCCCGAGAAATCAAAGAAAACAAACTAATAGTTCATTATTTAAGCAGAATGTATTCCAATCAAATTGACAATCCTATACTAGCACATATACAGGTTACATATTATAACACAAGTACATTAAAACAAAAAAACAATTGGTATTACTCAGTATTGAGTATGGTTACTGACGGTAACCAATAGGTGGAAGTTGATTAACAGAGGGAGGTGACTGGGAATTCAGGTGTTATTCAGGCACCTGACCTTCACTATGTCTATAATAGTTGGTAGGGACCTGGGTTCGAATGGTTGGCTTACATGGTAAGCCGGTGCCCCCTTTAGGGACATGCACAAAAAATGGTCTCATTGGGAAGTTGTACCTTGGTGGCTGTATCATATCTGTCATTCAATTCCACCGGCTTTGGTGATTCAACTTGAGCCCACAACCTGTTCAATAGATCCTGACCAATGATCAACTTCTCTGTTTCAAATTTGGAAATATAAACTGGATGAACCAACTTAATCTTCCCAAAGGTGAACTCTAACAATGCCTTTTGAGTGAGCTGTGCCTTAGTCTCTGTGTAACTTGTAATGTTCACACTACAAGCTTCCACTTTCAGTCGTTGGTCTGAGGTTTCCATAATTTGTTTCAGGTTGCCCATTGTGGTGGCAGACATTAAACAAATTTCAGCCCCAGTGTCCAACAAGGCTCCTCACTCCCACACATTCTCAATGGTCACTTCTATGTAAACTTGCTTGGCTCTGCCTCTCTGTGTCAGATCACCCAGTAACATCACCAAAGGTTCAGCTTGCCTGCAGGCAACTTCCCCCACTGGGAGGTCCCAGTGGGCTGATGTGTCAGAGAAACCCCCCTGCTGTTCCTCACATCCAATCAAAAACACAGAGGCGGGGACAGGGGGTGGTTCCAGAGCTAGTCATTCCTTAGGTGGCGAGTCCGGCCCTTTACCCTGGCTACTAACTTCCAGTTTGGGAAGAGGGGGCAAAGGGAGCAGAGCTAAGCGTAGCAGTAGCTCAGAAACTGCAACATTGCTCAGAGACTGAGTTAACCCACCTAGGCTAGGAGCAGATTTCTTTTTTTTATTGTAAGCCTGGGTGTCTTGGATTCCATCCTTGGGAGGTTCTTTCCTTCTTTGAATCTCTGTCCCCTCTAACTCCAGTGGAGAAATAGGGCTCTCAGAGCGCCTTGCCAGTACTTGGGTGCTTGAATCTTTACGATCAGAAGTGCTATTGTACTTGCTTTCACAAGCTTTCTGTGCCATTTTTTCGAATTTCAGCTATGTTCATATACATTGCGTCTGCATGTAATATGATCATTTCCTTAATCGTTGGGAACAAATTAGCAACAAACAACCCTTTAAAGCTCACCTCTTCCTCGGCCCCGGGTCGATCTTGACCCGCAAAATAGGTTTTCCTAAGCTTTTCATAGTAATCACGGGGGGACTCATGCTTACCCTGTTTGATCTGGTGTGCGGCAGTCACTGCTGCCACTGGATCAATGAACCTGGAATAGTCCCTAACTAATGCTCTGCACAAGCGTTGAAACCTATCGCAGACCATGGACCCTTGCCTCTCCATCCAAGAATGGACTTGGCGAGAGGTAGTTTTGCGGATTAGGAGAACCTTTTCCTTCTCCGTAGCCTCAGGATAGAAACTCAAAGCATACTTAATGTCCTTAATATACGCTTCCACATTTCCTTCCTTGTCTGCTGGGTTAAAGGTTTCACAATCTTTAGCCAGTTCTCTCAACTGGCGCATGTTAACCTTTCGGTCTGGACTCTCGGGAGAGGAAGTTCGTCTGTGCGACGAGCTTCTTACCCTGGGTGGAGAAAGACTACAGGGAGGGGTACGATCAGGACGAGGCAACCCGGGGCCTAAATGTGGAGACGGTGTGCGACTCCGTGCATTGGCCGGTTCCGGCTGTTCCTTTATGCTGTCAGGTGTCAGCTTTGCAGCCCACCAAGAGGCAGCTTTCAGGGCCCCTATTTGTTGCTTGAGACGCTCATTTTCAACTTCAGTTGATTTGAGTTCTCCCCTAAGCACCTGATTTACTCTCCTCATTTCTTCACTGTCCCTTTTTAAATGTATGACCTCGCCTTCGAGTATCTCCATTTTTACAGTGCCCAAATCTTTCTCCCTGACTGTTTTGCAAAGACGCATTTCCAAAACATCCCGGTCCTTCAAAACTATCCTTTCATTTTCAACCGCTTTACATCTGTCATTTTGCAGACCTTTTACTTGGATCAGAGTTGTTTCCAATTCAACTTGACATTGTCTTAAATCATTTCCTAATTGCTCTCTCTGTTCAATTAAGTCCTCTTTTTCAGCATTCAACACAATGACTTGTTTTCCACAAGTATCTAGCTTTCCTTCAAATTCTAAAACCATTCCATGCCGTTTGGCTCTTTCTTCTTTCGCTTTAGCATACTTTTCTCCTAGCTTTTTCAGTTTTTCAAACTTGCTTATGATCCAGTTCACTACCCTTGAGCTCGCAAGTGCTAAGCTAGCCATAACTTTCATCACCTCTATCGACTCTTTTTCGAGTTGCGTCGTAGTGTCGTTTACCAACTGAGTTCGACGCGACTCTACTTCAAAGTCCAAACTGCCTAGGCGTCCAAGGAATTCAGGAATCTCTGTTCCTGGTACCTTAACAATCAATGCTTCACATGGGGACATTTGGGTAATCATTGTTTTGGCTATTCAGTAACAACCCAACAGAACAGTACTCGATTAATCACCTAATGACTCTAATGCCAACGCTTAGGATATCAACAATTTATCACAAGTAACTAAAACAGACTTAATCTTTTGTGACTTTGGATTTATGACTGATGTCAATCCATGCCATCTTTTGGAAATGCCGGTTGGCCTGGGTTCGTAGCTCTATGTCGGGATTTCGGCTCTCATCCACTTCAAAGAGTTTTTATCACCCACAGGCCCCTTTCTCCAGACATCTCATAGCAGAATAACAAACTATTTGGCCTCTTCTCGGTGCCATCCTCCCCAAAACTGTCACTTTGATGCAAACCAGTTCCAAGCTGATGAGCTAAGGAAATCTGATAACTTTGGGGGGGAGAGGTCTTCTTTAGATCCGTGCTTCAGCTCAGAGCCCAAATACTCTTATCCAAATACACCCAACATAACGTTACACACCACATCCCAAAGATGCTCTATTGGGTTGAGATCTGGTGACTGTGGGGGCCAGTTTAGTACAGTGAACTCATTGTCATGTTCAAGAAACCAATTTGAAATGATTCGACCTTTGTGACATGGTGCATTATCCTGCTGGAAGTAGCCATCAGAGGATGGGAACATGGTGGTCATAAAGGGATGGACATGGTCAGAAACAACGGGCCGTGGCATTTAAACGATGCCCAATTGGCACTAAGGGGCCTAAAGTGTGCCAAGAAAACATCCCCCACACCATTACACCACCACCACCAGCCTGCACAGTGGTAACAAGGCATGATGGATCCATGTTCTCATTCTGTTTACGCCAAATTCTGACTCTGAAATCGAGACTCATCAGACCAGGCAACATTTTTCCAGTCTTCAACTGTCCAATTTTGGTGAGCTTGTGCAAATTGTAGCCTCTTTTTCCTATTTGTAGTGGAGATGAGTGGTACCCAGTGGGGTCTTCTGCTGTTGTAGCCCATCCGCCTCAAGGTTGTACGTGTTGTGGCATCACAAATGCCTTGCTGCATACCTCGGTTGTAGCGAGTGGTTATTTCAGTCAAAGTTGCTCTTCTATCAGCTTGAATCGAGTCGGCCCATTCTCCTCTGAGCTCTAGCATCAACAAGGCATTTTCGCCCACAGGACTGCCGCATACTGGATGTTTTTCCCTTTTCACACCATTCTTTGTAAACCCTAGAAATGGTTGTGCGTGAAAATCCCAGTAATTGAGCAGATTGTGAAATACTCAGACCGGCCCGTCTGGCACCAACAACCATGCCACGCTCAAAATTGCTTAAATCACCTTTCATTCCCATTCAGACATTCAGTTTGGAGTTCAGGAGATTGTCTTGACCAGGACCACACCCCTAAATGCATTGAAGCAACTGCCATGTGATTGGTTGGTTAGATAATTGCATTAATGAGAAATTGAACAGGTGTTCCTAATAATCCTTTACGTGAGTGTATATGTATGTATGCATGTATGCATGTCCAATTGCTTTGACAATTCAAATGCACTGAATTGAGAGAGAGAGAGAGAGAGAGTTGTAGTCCAGACCACTGCAAAATTCCTGCTGAAGTGATCTGGATCACCACACAATGGCCCAAGGACCACTGCAAACTTGGATTTCAATGTATTTGTGTAATCTGTGTTGCAATAGCACCTACCATGTTCCTTTGTGGTGATCTGGTTAATTCTGATCTGGGAAAACCACAATCCTGCAGGTTTAATAAGTCTCTCTACACATCAGTCCCTGAGTACCTTCAACCAATGGTCATTTTGACCAATTAAGCCCAAGATTTGAGTCAATTAAGTTGTCAAGGACTACCCAGTGAAGACGTGAACTCACGACTAGGTCACACTGTGAGCTCACCAGAGCAGACATTACACTGAGCTCACTGTGAGCTCACTTAGCGCTTTTCCAGCGACATGGTGCCGGTGCTGGAGCCGGAGCCGCTGCCCTTAGCCGGTGGCTAACCCACCTCTATGTTACAAATGTTCCCTAAACACTTATTTTGCAAGATCAATAAAAATCCTTTAGGAAATTTAAACTTTTACTGACACACATAGTTAATAGCAATGTATTATAACTTTACCAAAAATAATAATCTGTATATCTTTAATTGTTTAGACGTTATTAAGATATAATGCATCTTTCACATAGGGAACATTTGTAACATGTTAGGAAAAACAAACAAATGATTTGAAAATATTCATAATTACAGCATACAATTTGTCAGGCTTCATAAGAATGGTATTTATAACATACTCTGTAAAAATCAAGCAAATAGCATTTGTGGTTCACGAGAAAATATATATATATAATCAAAGCTATCAGACTATAGCAGCCGGTGTATGAAGACACATACGATTATACAGCATTATTTGGCAGCTTCGCAAGACCTAATTTGAAACGTTGTTGGTAAGTTAGATAATTAGTGGGGACCCGCTATTTGCAGTTCTTCCCCTCCATAATTGCTAAAATAAAGTTTTACTGACATTTTATTGACCCTACCACTGCATAGGGCACATCTGTAACATGAACGCTACTGAATGGCACATACATTGAAAACTACGGAGAACTGAGACAAATCCACTTTACACTTCATAAATAATCTTAAAACGTTTCCAACCAAGGCAACACCCACTTGAAATACGTTCATTCTCATTTTTGGTAAACAAAAAGAGAGATTGTTACATATGTTCCCTATGATGCATCTACAGAGAGAGAGACAGACAGACACTAACTCTCTCTCTCTCTCTCTCTCTCTCTCTCTCTCTCTCTCTCTCTCTCAGCTGGGAGTGTGTGGGAGGGGTCTGCAGTGAGCGGGAGTGCTGCTGAGAGCTCTGTCCTTTGGCTGCGTTTTTTTGTTGCTTTACTTTTTTCAGTTTGTTTATTTTGTCTTCTGTTTTCAGTGCTTTTCTTATTGTGGGGGAACAGGGGAGGGGAGGGGGGAGTACCGGTAGTTCTTCCCGGGTCGGGGGGTCGGACCCCCTGAATGCGTCTTTTGAAAAACTGACCCGACGCCATGGAGTCAAGATCGCTCCGGTGCAGTTCTGCCCCCTAGAGCAGTGTGTGTTAGCGGTTGGGGAGGTAGCAGGGTGTGAAAATATCAAGTCTGCTGCCATTGTTATCTTCTTAAAAACCACTGATCTGCTCAATCAGCTAGTGGCTAATGGCACAGTGTTAGACGACACTTTCACCCCGGTGTTGCCGCTCGCTGCTCCTGCCCGGAAGGTAACGCTGTCTAACGTCCCTCCGTTCATCCGCACCGGCTCGGGCAGCTGATGTCCGGCATTAAGAGGGTCCCGCTGGGCTGCAAAGCCCCGCAACTGAAACACGTCGTGTCCTTCCGAAGGCAGCTGTATATGATCCTCAATAACATCAATGAGGATCTTAATGTCATTTTTAAATTTAAGATCGACAATACCGACTACGTCGTGTTCGCTACTTCGGAGTCCATGAAGTGTTTCAGGTGTGGGAGCGAGGGGCATGTCATGAGGAACTGTCCCGAGCAGGACAGGGAGCGGGAGAAGGAGCGGGGCGACGCGGGGAGGAATAGAGACACCGGCCCGCAGCCACAGATGCAGCGGGCAGACAGAGATCGAGCCCCGGCGGAGGAGACAGTCGCCGGTCGGACCGATGGTACCACTGATGCCGTGACGGGGGAAGAGCTGCCCGGAGGCGATGACGCACAGCTGGGGGACGGGGTCGAGGCAGCGGGGGATAGTGACGACCGAGACGCCGGGGGGAGATGGTGTTGAGGCGGTGCACGGGGCGCTGGTTAGTGACGAGGAACAACCTCAGCAGCCAGCAGACGGGCGGACAGACACACAGGGTGTAGCCGAGGAGGAGGCAGGGCCAGGCTCGGCGGTACAAGCCGAGGCGCCGGGTGGAAAAAACGCACTAAGAAGGTGCTGGGAGGGAGCACGGACGGTGTTGGTAAATAGTGGCAGTAAAAGAAGTGGTGGCACAGTAGTGAAGCTGGGGTAGCGAGCGGCTTGGTGGGGAAAGGTCCGGCTACACGCTGGAGCATCGCGGCTCGGAGTGACAGTGAGGGCGGCTTCACGGATTCCTCTCTCGCCTCCTCGTCCTCGGTGAGTCAGAGCTGCAGTGAAGGATATCAGGAGGTTTTTAGAGAAAACGAAGGGAAAGAGGTCTGTTGTAGTGGAGCAGTTTTTCCCAGATCGTGCACGCCTGCTGGCCTCTATTAAGTTTTTACAGAAACCCTGACCTATCAATTTGTACAACACTCACTGAAAACCATGGTTGGGGTCAATTCCTGTTTTTCAATTCCAATTCCTCCTACAAATCAATTCAAAATTGCAATTACTTTTTGCATTCACAGAATATTCTTTATTGGAATTGAATTGAAAAGGGAATTAAAAATTGAATTGGAATTGACCCCAACCCTGTTGAAAACAAAACAAAAAATACAGATCTGGTTCTTCAAATCTTCACTCTGGTTTCATTCTGTGTCGTAGTTCATTTATCTTGCTGTTAATTGCACCACCAATTACACTCTTTGGGGTACTGGGCAATTTTTTCGAGGTAGCCCCTAAAAAACATGTATCACATAGATTTAATGACTTGCACATAGATATATAAAAATCTTTTAATAAACATACCACATATCTTTGAGAAGGGTTCATTAGTTACATATTGCCACAGTAAATCAACATTTTTGTGTGTGGGTGTATTTAAACGTTTTGGTGTATGCTCTTAAACTTGTCTTACACTAGTTCATAGTAAAATCTGTACTTGGCGAAGCAGCTATGCAAAGGCAGTCTTTTCTCCATTAATACCTTGCTTAAGCATTACATTGATGTGGCACAACTGGACTGAAATGTGAAGTATTTGCTCAAAAGTCAAATTTAAATGAGACATGAAAGTTTATATTGTCAAGGATCCCATGGCACTATTCATTATTATTATGTATTAATATGTCTGAAGCATTAATCCAAGGTGATTTACAAGGTGTTGTTGAAAGAGTGACGTGGCTGAATTCTAAGTCAGGCTTCCCTCAATCAGGTCTAACAAATTTGTTATGACTCCACCTTTACTGCTGTGTAGTAATCTGCTGGTACAAAATGGCTGCACCCCAGAGGGTGGTGGGTGAAGTGAGTCTGTAGAGCACTTTGGGATCTTTCCAGCTGCTACATGTAAGGTATTATTATTTATTAATAAATTAACTCTAGTCTCTGAAACTAAAACAAAGGCCAAAGGAACATTTCAAATGCTAACCCTTTGTGTTCTATACAGTTAAAAAGGAGAGTTTTTACAGCAACCGTCAGGGTTCTTGCATATGACGTATTCGTGCTGCACCTCTCTGCAAGGATCCAGGACAGTTTGTCAATGTAAACTCCAGTGCCTGGGAATATTTCCACCTAAAAGACAATGGTAAATAAAAAACAAGTTTATCCCCAAACTATTCTTATATTATGTTAAGTGGAATACATTATCAGTAAGGCTGTGATTTTGTTACAGAAATGTGTTATTAAAGACCACAGTATGTCTCAATTCTAAGTTTATTAATTTACAGACATAATAAAGTCAGTGAATCTGTGACACCCATAATTCAATTACATTCTTATTATCAACTATAACTATGAATATAACTGATAATGTAGCATCATTAGATTGTTTACAACCAATATTTGTTTTCAATATATATATTTTTACCTTGTCTTTGTAATATTGTAGACCAAGAGTGTTATACCTGTTTTGGTGATTCTTTGTCAGATTCAGAACAATTTGCTGTGGGGCTGTCAGAACCACTTGATGGTGACACACTTTTGTCTTCATTGCTGATAAATGTGGCTTTTGTTACAATTTTTTTCAGATTGTCCAAAAGGTCTGGAATCTCTGGAGAAAAAAACCTTAGTATTAAATGATAATCATTTCTAGTAATATATTTAATACAAAGTGAAAACAAAACCATCAATGCCTGCAATTATACTTGAGAGACTTGCTCTATGTTATTGGCAAACTGACCTTTTTGTGGGTCATTAACATTAGCTACGAAAAAAATAGAAGAGATAAAATACAAGAATTACCAGGTCTAATGTAATGCATATAGTCATTAATGTAGGATTATGAAGTTATGTTGAAAAACTTTATTTAATAATCAGTATTATTAAACTATTAGACAGTGCACATTAAGAGTCTGTATTGTGGTTCTAGATTACTTCAGTATGATCAACTATAATACATTACTCTGGAATCTAAATTACTGAAGAATAACATTTATCAAGGTAAGGAATTATTTGCTATAAATAAAAAAACTTACCATCAATCATACGGTTTCGAAGACATTGGTTTTCATTTTTAAGTCTTGTGTTTTCCTTTTCGAGCTGCTTAACTTTTTGCTGTAGCTCAACTTCACTGGACTCTTTAAATGTCTGTAGAATATGACGGGATCTAATTCTTGAAGCTCCATCGGTTTTCTTTCTTATTTTGTGCTGTATTCAGAGAGAAAAAGAGTTTAAAATGAATATATATATATATATATATATATATATATATATATATATATATGAAAATGATTTAAAAAAAAACAATCCTGCAATACATTTATTTAATATTTGCAGTAATTATCCCATCAGTTACAGTTTTTTTTCATCTTCTGAAACTGCAATTTAGCACTTTCAACTGTTTCTTAGTGATTCCTAGAATTACTAACCGGTATTGTAGTCAATGTGTTTATAACCTTTTTTGTTTAACGATTTGTGTGTTATCCTATGTGATCCCATGGTCTTTGATTTGGTCACGGAAGTGATTTGTCTTTGATTTGTTGATCTAGAGTTGAATTTTAATTAGTTTTTCCCTTTTGTATAATTAGTGTAGTGCTACATTTAGTCTTTGTTTTTAAATAAATTTGACAATTTATATCTTTGGAATTGGTGTCTGCGTCCAATGATTACAGAAATTGAGTTCTACAAGACTCCAGGATTCGTGATAAGGTGATACTATGAATTCACTTCTTTAATTGAAATTTAAAAGTGTACCTTACGCTACATATATATATGTATGTATGTATGTCCAATTGCTTTGACAATACAAATGAATAGAATTGAGAGGGAGAGAGAGAGAGAGAGAGAGAGACAGACAGACAGACTGACAAACAGAAAAACAGACAGACATAGACACACACACACACACACACACACACAGAGCCAGCCAGCCAGCCAGCTCAGCGATGACATCACGAGCCTCTCTCAGCTGACTGCTATGACATCACAGAGCACGTACATTCCGTTGCTTGCCGTCTGTCAACCACTCAGTCACTGCCAGCCAGACTGGCTGGCTGGCTGGATGGGGGGGCTGCTTGCTGCTGCTGCGTACCTTAGCAAGCTTATTTGCTTGACCGGCCTTCCTACTCCTCTGCCCACATGCCCACCTATGCCCGATCTGCTGTTCACCTGGATCACAGCTCCGCCCCAACAAGGCAGATCCTCCCAAAAATGGTACAAACTCACCCACGATCCCCTCCACGGAAAGCTTTAGCAAAAGGCAAAAGCGTTATACGTAATGAAGAGGAACCCGAGTCCAAGACGCATCCGACCAGCCATACATATTTGTGTGTATTAAAGATCACATTTTCTTACATTTACTTTTTCTGTACTTTATTACATCTTATTGTGATTTATAAATGTATTGTTTCTTTTCCATATGTATGTATGTATGTATGTGTGTGTGTGTGTGTGCCTGTCTCTGTGTGAAAGTGTGTGTGTGTGGGTGTGAGTGTCTGTCTGTCTGTCTGTCATGTAACTCGCACATCTGTGAGGGCACCATTTTTGCAGAAGAGATGTACACATTTTGGAGCAACACATGCTGCCATCCAGACATCATCTTTTCCAGTGACGTCCCTGCATTTTCAAAAAGATCACATTTTATTACATTTTGTTTATCTGTACTTTATTACATCTTATTGTGATTTATACTTGTAATGTTTCTTTTCCATATATATGTATGTACAGTGGGGGAAAAAAGTATTTGATCCCCTGCTGATTTTGTACGTTTGCCCACTGACAAAGAAATGATCAGTCTATAATTTTAATGGTAGGTGTATTTTAACAGTGAGAGACAGAATAACAGCCACAAAATCCAGAAAAATGCATTTCAAAAAAGTTATAAATTGATTTGCATGTTAATGAGGGAAATAAGTATTTGACCCATTTTCAATGCCCTGGCTTAGGGAAGGAGGTTCTCACCCATGATTTGATGGTACATGGCCCCGTCCATCGTCCCTTTGATGCGGTGCAGTTGTCCTGTCCCCTTAGCAGAAAAACAGCCCCAAAGCATAATGTTTCCACCTCCTTGTTTGATGGTGGGAATGGTGTTCTTGGGGTCATTCCTCCTCCTCCAAACACGGCGAGTTGAGTTGATGGCAAAGAGCTTGATTTTGGTCTCATCTGAGACCACTTTCACCCAGTTCTCCTCTGAATCATTCAGATGTTCATTGGCAAACTTCAGACGGGCCTGTACATGTGCTTTCTTGAGCAGGGGGACCTTGCGGGCGCTGCAGGATTTCAGTCCTTCATGGCGTAGTGTGTTACCAATTGTTTTCTTGGTGACTATGGTCCCAGCTACCTTGAGATCATTAACAAGATCCTCCCATGTAGTTCTGGGCTGATTCCTCACCGTTCTCATGATCATTGAAACTCCACGAGGTGAGATCTTGCATGGAGCCCCAGACTGAGGGAGACTGACAGTTATTTTGTGTTTCTTCCATTTGCGAATAATCGCACCAACTGTTGTCACCTTCTCACCAAGCTGCTTGGTGATGGTCTTGTAGCCCATTCCAGCCTTGTGTAGGTCTACAATCTTGTCCCTGACATCCTTGGACAGCTCTTTGGTCTTGGCCATGGTGGAGAGTTTGGAATCTGATTGATTGATTGCTTCTGTGGACAGGTGTCTTTTATACAGGTAACGAGCTGAGATTAGGAGCACTCCCTTTAAGAGAGTGCACCTAATCTCAGCTCGTTACCTGTATGAAAGACACCTGGGAGCCAGAAATCTTGCTGATTGATAGGGGATCAAATACTTATTTCCCTCATTAACATGCAAATCAATTTATAACTTTTTTGAAATGCGTTTTTCTGGATTATTTGGCTGTTATTCTGTCTCTCACTGTTAAAATACACCTACCATTAAAATTATAGACTGATCATTTCTTTGTGAGTGGGCAAACGCACAAAATCAGCAGGGGATCAAATACTTTTTTCCCTCACTGTATGTATGTATGTATGTATGTATGTATGTAAGTGTGTGTGTGTCTGTCTCTGTGTGAAAGTGTGTGTGTGTGTGTGTGTGTCTGTGAAAGTGTGTGTGTGTGTGCGTGTGTCTGTCTCTGTGAAAGTGTGTGTGTGTGTGTGGGTGTGACAGTGTGTATGAGTGTCTGTCTGTCATGTAACTCGCACATCTGTGAGGGCACCATTTTTGCAGAAAGAGATGTACACATTTTGGAGCAACATATGCTGCCATCGAGACATCATCTTTTCCAGGGACGTCCCTGCATTTTTCAGCAGGATAACGCCAAACCACATTCTGCCCAGATTACAAGCGCATGGTTGCGTAGGCAGAGAGTGCGGGTGCTAGCATGGCCTGCCTGCAGTCCTGACCTGTCTCCGAATTGAGAATGTGTGGCGCACTATGAAGTGCAAATTAAGACAACGAAGGCCCTGTGCAGTTGCGCAGCTGAGGAAATGCATAATGGATGAATGGGGGGAAATCCCACTTGCTAAACTTAACCAAGTGGTGTCTTCAGTGCCCAAGTGCTTAATAAGTGTTATTAAAAGAAAAGGTGATGTTACATAGTGGTAAACAGTCGACTGTCCCAACTTTCTTGGTTTCTTTTCACTGCTAATGAGATGCTGTAGAGTGAGTTTTCAGGAGCTCTAATCGTATTGATGAATTCATGCAGCATTTGTAATTGAATTTCAAAAAGAAATCCTTGCTGTCTGGCCTGTGTGTATGAGATGTACTCTGTCAATCTTTGGCTAACAACTGAAACATTGGTAGAACAGAAATGGCAACATAAAAAAGAAAAGTACATTTTAAAAGAGCACATTAAATAGGATGAATATACAGTTTTTTACAATCACTTTGTCACTAATTTCAGAACCTTGATGTCATTTTTCAAAACTAGACACAAAACTCAAAACGGTCATCACTTGTAACACTGCACAATACAATGTTTTGAACATTGGACAGCCTTTCATATCTTTAAAGAAACCTTGCACTTGCAGACTTGTTGGTTCAAATAACTCATTTATCATGAAATACCATAGTAACATAGTAACACAGAAGATACCGATAGTTTCACTGTGTAGTTGTTCGTACAATCATTAAATATTGTAGTACAAAATATGTGATACATGTTTCATTATGGTACTACACATAAATACATCACTGTAAAAGGACTAGTAGAGAGAATACTACAGACACAGTGGAATCATTGAACAAAATCTGAAATGTATTGATGCAATACAATCAAATCACACCATAGGTTTCTTTGAATCCATGCAACAATAATTAGCTACAAAAAAGAACAAAACTACAGTAAAATGTCAACTGCAGTGTTCCTCACCTGGCTTAGTGTAAAAAGCAAAACAAAGGATTGATTACTGTACTTCTAAATTTCCATCAGCCCTGTGTTCAGGTTCAGGTTCTCACAACCATTTTTCACAAGAGGCATCTTGAAACTGAACATACCTGAACATACTCAGTCATCAGCTGCTTCACTCTGTCTGCATTTCTTTCAAAAGGCACACTATACTCTGTGCTACACATTGGTATGCAGTATACAGTCATTTGACAATTGAGAGTAGCCTAATGTTTAGTGCATGCTGAAGACTTGCCGCTTCTCAGTACGGAAATTTCTGATGATTGAGGCCACAGTTGATCCTGAGTTGATTCTGAGGTTTGATTGAATCATTGTAGCTGCCTCAGTCATGGTCATGCCATGATTTACAACATGCTCTACAACTATTTCTCGGATTTCACTGGACACTATTTGCTGTTGCTGCCGCTGTCTGGTCCGTGGCCTTGTCCTCTACCACGTTCCCCCAACACCTCTCAAATGAGGCCCATGGCTGCCTCTCTGGTGAGGCCTAAGCCCTCCTCTATGACGAGGCCCACGACCACCTCTCAGAAGGGGTGCATGTCCCCTTCCATTCCTTTGACCACCACGTCTTCCTCCTCCCACTGCTTGACCTCTATTGTGACCTGGATGACTTGCCGGCTCCATGTTATCACTGTGTTGCTGGGGTGGATAGCACTCATTTCACTCGATACTCGTACCACAATGTGAAATCAATCATCAATAACCAGTTGGCAGTATTGGAAAAGCAATTACAAGGGCCTGCATACATACAGTAATGTCAAATCTGATGTGGAAGAACAATCATCTTCAACCAGGTTGGAGCGTTAGTTGCAATGCCTTTAATACACGCAGCGTGGAGAGGAACAGTGACTCAAGTAGATCCCAAAGTCGCTCTGCCTTCATTTTAACAGTCAGAGCTTTTATACACAAAAATCAAAGAGCTGGTTATAATCAGAAAGTCATTACTATGTTATCTTAAAAGTTAGCTAAGCAGAATTTATATCATTATAGGACAGAGTTCATAGATCAACACATGGATTAGGGAGCAGGCACTTCAATCATACTGTTTGACATTGTCTCCAAGATTCTCATCGTAAATAACAAACAGAAATCAAACTACCTTCTGGCCTGACCTTCTAGCTTGACCTTATCTTTCTTAAGTATACAAGAGAGAAAAACAGGTATTAGAGAAAGAATTTCTAACTTTCCTTCCACACTGAAAACATGGTGTGGAAAAGTGCTACATGATGATGAATGATGATGAAATATTACATCCATAGATAATGTAGTCCAACTGGTTCATGCTCCTCGGTTATTGGTGTCAATGGATCTCATTATCCTGAAACTTTCATGATCGAAACATGGAATATTGTTTGTCAGTTTCCATAAAATTATGCATTAAGAGTAATGCAACAGTCACTTATCATTTTGAGCAGCTGTATCAATTGATAGTTAGATCTTTGTAATGAAATGAATAGACAGTGATCTCAGATGTAATGTGTGAATTGCATTTTGAAATGGTAATACTTTGATGTAAGTTGTGTCATTTTAGTTCAATGAACAAATGATCTGAGGTTGATGTGTATTGTATCCAAGCAATTGTAAAAAAGTGTTAGAGTTTTGAAAAATGTGCATTTTGATCATCGGGTGTGAGTTTAGTGTCTAGAGTTTTGAAAAATGACATCAAGGTTCTGAAATGAGTGCCAAAGTGATTGTAAAAAAGTGTAATATCAGGGGACAGTGGCTATTAGTGATCTGGCCTTCCGTGGCCTCTGTATTAATGTAACAGGTCACATTGTATGTGTACACTGATACTTGATAGTATAATATAGTACAAGTAAAAAACATACATAGGTATCATAGAAGTATTTTGCAGAAATGATTATGGATAGTTATCAAAATGGAGAGGAAATGCTAAATCCAGTCTCCCCAGGCTGAGCTTCTATTGCTGCACCTGCTGGCCCCACTATATGGATAGAGCCACACCAAGTACAAGAGTCTCCCCATTGCTATTTATATCTCCCTATCCAGTCTTCTATAGGTGTCAGGGTGGGGTGCCTATTCCCCTGCATGCTTTGAAACCTATAGCACCTGGGACGCACACTTGGGATCCGGTTCCTCTGCCCCTCACATACACATGAGGAATCCCAGGTGCTCAATACGTCATACTGTCTCTTTCATCTCATGTGTAAACTATGGACAAATACATGACTAAACGTGTTTAGTTGCTTTTCCCAGAATGCTTTGCGCCACGATATGCAAATAACGGGGACTATGATTGGCTCCCTGACATTACCCACACTGCGACTGATGCTACCCATTTCACTACCCAACAAAGACCCATAATATGCGTGTGTCTGTCTGTCTGTCTGTCTGTCTGTCTGTCAAAGTATGTGTGTGTGTGTCTGTGTGTGTCTGTGTCTGTCTGTCTGTCTGTGTGTGAAAGTGTGTGTGTGTGTGTCTGTCTGTCTGTCATGTAACTTGCACATCTGTGAGGGCACCACTAATGCCGAAAGAGATGTACACATATTGTTTATTTTCCATATATATGTATGTATGTATGTATGCATGTCCAATTGCTTTGACAATACAAATGAATTGAATTGAGAGGGAGAGAGAGAGAGAGAGAGACAGACAGACAGACAGACAGAGAGACACACATACACACACACACACACACACACACACACACAGAGAGCCAGCCAGCCAGCCAGCCAGCTCAGTGATGACATGACGAGCCTCTCTCAGCTTACTGCTATGACAGCACAGAGCACGTACATTCCGTTTAACAAATCGTTAAACAAAAAAGGTTATAAACACATTGACTACAATACCGGTTAGTAAGACGAAGGTGAGTCTCTCGTTAGTATTATTAGTCAGACATTAAATAACTACGCAGGTTAGTATTTATGTCAGGTAACTTCTCGTTATATATATATCAGTCTCATTTACGTTTAGGTGCCGAGAAAGATCCTATTTGTTACCACAATTTCCCTTAACTGATTATTATTCAATGATTAAGGATAGGCAGGGCCACCAATAATCTAATGTCTATTAACTTGTGTCAATTTCAGACTAAACAGTTAAACAGGAATGAGAAGATATTTCTCGGCGTTGACAGATTTTATTTCTAAAATTATCAACAAAACAGTTTAATGCAACACACATTTATATTTAAGAAAACTAAATGATATTACACATTCTAGAGTTATGAATCACAGATTAACATTTCTAATTGATTTCTCAAATGTCATGAATCACAAACTCCAAACTGTTAAACTTATGTGAACTTCGTCGCAGAGATGCCTCTCTGGCTTCGGGCTCAGATAACAGCACACGGCACGAGGTCCGTGTGGTTTGGAACAAAGGCAGTCTGGTTCGGCTTTGTCCAAGAACTTCCACTCAGTCGATGCACCTGGAAGTTGGGGTTTCGGGAATGTAGAGTCTTTTCCAAACAGATTTTCCACTGGTTTGAATGCTCCAAGGTTGTGCACAAAATCTTCTTTGTAAGCAGGGTTCCACCGTAGTTACTTGAAGACGAAGTCTTTGAGGAAAGCAGGGCCCTGTTTGTTCCAAGGGTCAAGTTTCTTAAGACTCAAATAGCTATTTAAGTGACTGACACTTTCGTATTCAGTCGACTTAGTCAATTGTCCAGCTGTAAAACTCCACTGATCAGGTGGGTCTGTAAAGTTATTTATTTAATAAAGTCCTTTAAAAGAATTCTTCGTACGGCTCAATCTCCTTCTCCCAGTTTAACTCTTCTGTTGCCGGCAAAGACTTGGTTGGTTTCTGATTCCGGTTCTGGCAACAGAGCTACAGGTTGAGCTGTGGCAGCGAGTTTCTGGTTCAGGTGAGAGAAAGAGAGAGAGAAAGACTGTTCCTTAAAGTCTGTCAGATCAGTAGGTGATTGGTCCCTGAGTTCTTGAGATTGGATTTCGGTTTCAGCCCCCAGTGTCCTATTGGAGGGGGGCTTGATTTATGACTGATGTCAATCCATGCCATCTTTTGGAAATGCCGGTTGGCCCGGGTTCGTAGCTCTATGTCGGGATTTCGGCTCTCATCCACTTCAAAGAGTTTTTATCACCTACAGGCCCCTTTCTCCAGACATCTCATAGCAGAATTCCAAACTATTTGGCCTCTTCTCGGTGCCATCCTCCCCAAAACTGTCACTTTGATGCAAACCAGTTCCAAGCTGATGAGCTAAGGAAATCTGATAACTTTGGGGGGGGAGAGGTTTTCTTTAGATCCGTGCTTCAGCTCAGAGCCCAAATGCTCTTATCCAAATACACCCAACATAACGCTACATATGTATGTATGTATGTATATATGTGTAGAAGGAAAATTAGAAATTATTTTCTTACACCTGTTTTTCTCTCTTGTATACTTAAGAAAGATACGGTCAAACTAGAAGGTCAGCCCAGAAGATAGTTTGATTTCTGTTTGTTATTTACGATGAGAACCTTGGAGACAATGTCAAACGGTTTGACCTACGTGCCTGTTCCCTAAAACCATGTGTTGACCTATGAACTCTGTTCTATAATGATATATGTTCTGCTTAGTTAGCCTTTAAGATAACATAGTGATGACTTTCTAGCATGTATGGATGTATGTATGTATGTCCAATTGCTTTGACAATACAAATGAATTGAATTGAGAGGAAGAGAGAGAGAGAGAGAGAGAGAGAGAGAGAGAGAGAGAGAGAGAGAGAGACAGACAGACAGACAGACAGCTCAGCGATGACATCACGAGCCTCTCTCAGCTGACTGCTATGACATCACAGAGCACGTACATTCCGTTGCTTGCCGTCTGTCAACCACTCAGTCACTGCTAGCCAGACTGGCTGGCTGGCTGGATGGGGGGGCTGCTTGCTGCTGCTGCGTACCTTAGCAAGCTTATTTGCTTGACCGGCCTTCCTACTCCTCTGCCCACATGCCCACCTATGCCCGATCTGCTGTTCACCTGGATCACAGCTCCGCCCCAACAAGGCAGATCTTCCCAAAAATGGTACAAACTGATCCACGTTCCCCTCCACGGAAAGCTTTAGCCCAAAATAAGGGACCCATTCTGTAACAACATAATGGATGCCCACCCAACCTGTGACAAAACTTAGAAAAAAGAAAAACGGTCAGTCCTCCTGGGGGAGGGACACACAGCCACCCTGGCTGCCCAATATGTCAGCGCCTACCACAGCCTGAGGGACACAGTGACACACGAGCACCGGCTGTAAATATAATGTAAATACTCATTTGTAATGCATGTCATTGTATTTCAAAAAAGGAATCTGGAAATAGTAAACCAATTTTCTTTATTTGTATGTATTTAAGATCACATTTTATTACATTTTCTTTTTCTGTACTTGATAACATCTTATTGTGATTCAAAATTCTATTATTTATTTTCCGTATGTATGTATGTATGTATGTATGTATGTGTGGAAGGAAAGTTAGAAATTCTTTTCTCACACCTGTTAATCTCTCTTGTATACTTAAGAAAGATAAGGTCAAGCTGGAAGGTCAGGCCAGAAGGTAGTTTGATTTCTGTTTGTTATTTACGATGAGAACCTTGGAGACTGTCACGGTCTCCCCTGCTTCTACCTTAGTTCACCACCAGAGGTCTCCCTCTCCCAAATACTAGTTTAGTGCTTCTCTTGTCCTTTGTCCAGTCAAACCAGTCTTTCCACATTCTTCCCTACCAGGTGCACCTGTTCTGTTCTCCTCTCCTATCATTGGTCAATCCTTCATTCACCTCGTTCAATCCCTCTCTCCTTCACAGTACACAGTACCCCTCTGTTTCCTAGATTCATCGCGAAGTCTTGCATTCTCTCCTGAATCAATTCTAAGCCTTGTTTCTTGATTGCCTTCCCGTGTATTTTTGACCTCTTGCTTCCTTCTCTCGTTTACCCCTTTCGGATCTCTCTACTAGCCTGTTCGCTTGATCGTTTGACCTGGACTGTCCCTGTTTATGCTCTCTCGTTTTGCCCTTATTGGATTATCTGCTTCAACTCTAAAGCCTGCACTTGGATCCTTTCCTTTTCCTAAAAAAACCTGTGATTCTTATATGTTCAAACCGAATATTGTAAGGGACATATATGCTGCAAAAAACACATATATAAATTGCATAATATTAATGTATTTTTAATCATATATGTCCTACATACAACTAAAGGCATATAGTTTTTGATGAAGTAAAAACATAGGAAAATAGTGCAAATTTAATATGAATGTCCAGCATATGAAGACATGTATAAAACACAGTGCAGTTTAGCAGTATAAGGCTGTACTTAACTCATGCTCTTGCCTTGTCCTAAGTGGAGCCCTATGCCTATAATCAAACATGGTCATATACTGTATAATCAACCTTAGATCAACTGCTCTTTCAAATCCTGTAGGAAAATGAACAGTCCGCATAAAGGTCAGTGATATTTTGACAGCAGATCCTCGAACCAGTTTCTGCACTGTACAATTTCCAAATTTGCCAACTGCATATAAGTGAAATTGGTCATCACTGACACAGAGAAAGTGTGAAACCGTGAAAATACTGCCATCTTTCAATATCACAACCGAGTTGTTCCTTTTCTTTGTCTTTGTGTATGTTTGGCTTTGAATGACCTCTCCGTTGATAACTATTCTGTTGTAGTACCTGCCAATAGAGGTCCCAGGTACATCTAGCAATGCATGCAATGCATTCATATTATTTTCAGACACTGGCCTAATCTTTGGCACTCCAAGTGCAAGTCATATCTAGTATAATTCTTTACATGACGTTTACCAGAGGTCATTTCTGTGTAGAATGATTTAATTTCAGGTGAAACATCAATGGATGAGCAGGCCTTAGCTATGCGTGGCAATGCCCGAGACCATGCTACTCTTTTGCAAAGCTGCTGAGGCACTGCATTACTGCTTTTGACTTGCTTGAGCAAGTAGCCATTATAGCTCTCAAACATGAAAGCAGACTGGGCCCAGAGAGGACCCAAATTCTCAACACTCTTAGTCAAATGCAGAAGTGAATGCATATTGTAGGTCACCTGATCTTCGCCATACAAAGACTGAACTGATTTAACATAAAGCTCAAGAGCCTCATGAGCATGGTCAATATCCTCTTGGCTAATGTCTGAACCTAGCAAAATGCTCACACCCTCCACAAGTAGAGCCCAGTGGCAAAGATACCTGTTTGGAAGTATCCCCTCCAGGACTGGCAAACTGTAATATAAAAGCCAGTTCTGTCATTCGTGAGCTTTCCAAAACCTTAGCTCAACAATAGACCATGGGATTCTGGAAAAAATGCTTAGAGGCTTGATTGCTAAAAGATTTACATCCACTGTTACAGTGTTCAAACCAACATACCATGGTTTACTATAGCTTTTGGAATCAAACCATAAAGTGGCTATTTGCCGGCAAACCCCCAGCAACACACAATGCATGTAATCAGGGACCATGCCATTGATCAGGTCAAAATCTGGCAAGTCCACAATTGGAGATGGCCCTTTTATGCCCAAAATGCTCTGTTCATTATTTTTGGCAATCTCACCTATTTGCACAGTTGTGTCATGATCTCTAAGGAACACCTGGATGAAGACAGTGCCCACACCCATACTCTCCATTAAACTGCTTGAAATTTTGCAGTAAAGGTCGTGCAACAGCATCACATATGGCACATAATGCATAGACCTTTGTCGTTTTGATTGAGTGATCTACTGGATCCTGCCACTGAAGACCTGTTTGTCCAAGACTTTTGCATTCCTCCACAAAAGGTTTGAGGAAGCTAGTCATTTGTGGTTTTGATGACCCAAACCACAAGGCACATAGTATGACATTTGTATCTCTTTCCTCTGGGGGTAATTCATTAACAGAGCATAGTAAGGGCCATATGCTGTATTTAGATGACTGGAACACTGGCACTCCATCACAATTGAAAGACAGGGAAAAGAATGAATCACTAACTGATTTCAGATATTTGTACAACTTCCCATCTGAAAAATCTGTTATTCCATCTGTTTTGGTCATTGTAAATATTTGGAATAGGCTCATTCTCCAAAAGAGCTTGAAGTTGATTCCTCAAAGGTATACAAATAAAAAATTGACCCAGCTCTAAACTTTGTCTCACAGATGGTATTCTGATTTGTCTACATAATCTTTAAACTCCTTCTCTAGCATGTACTTGCTACTTGGGATGCTTGCAGCATCCCCACTACATAACCTTAACAGCTTCAGTAGGTCCTCCATTAAAGCCTCTGTTACATTGTGCTTCATGGAAAATGCGAGGATGTTCAGCCAACTGGCATCTGTGACATGGTCATTTGAGGGACCTGAAGACACCAGGTTTGATTGGTTGGTATTCTGTAACAAATGGGAAAGAATCCAAATTTGAGTGATCATAAGCAAAGTGTGTACCAAAAGAAACCTGTTTTACTCTAAATGTTGATATTCTTGTTCAACAATATGGCAAGCTGTTTTGACTGTTATTAATTCCCAGGATGTTCATCAAGATTAAAGCTAGTGTTCACAACCCACCCCACCATCTACCTGTATGCTCCTTTCACTTTTACAGACACAATAATACATTACATTTTAGCATTGCTGTTGTGCTTAGATTTATATTGGTGTCTTGAGATGGAAGCCATCTCCATAGGCTACAGATGAATATATTATTATGACATAAAATTATTAGCCATGCATAATATTTTACTGACAGTACTAATGCCAGGCTGCTAATTTATAGAATGCCTGTAAACCTAAAATGGGCGACATATCCTGCTGAGGGACACTAACATTGAGACGCTATGGCGAGCAGTGAAAGCATTGCTCTCATTTCTTGGTTTCATGTCGAAAGGGTGTTTGTTGTGAATATTTAGATATGGTGACTTCGTTCATTGTTCAGTTCACGGGCAGCATTTAAAAACAACATGACCAGCTGTAGTGGGAAATCTACTCGCCTTCAGATATGTTTGTCAATGCATTTTACAACATTTTAAACACATTTTTAAAACCTTAAAACTTAACATAACTTAAACTAAACATTATTTGTACAATTATGTTCAACAATAAGTATAATGCCTATTTATGAATATATTATAGTTTATCATATTTAATACACACATTTCTAGGGCCTATAAATTATCAATATGACCAAAACTTTGCTGGAAAAACAAGTTTTGCCTTGTTTTCCACCTGGTCCGAGTACGACGAGGAATCATTCTTTCTTCTTGGCAACTGTTAAAGCAACACAATTTTCGTTTCGCCATTTTGCATAATAGAAAACATCGCTACATGTAGGCAAGTGCATTAGGGCCATAAGACCATACAATATGCCGATTGGTTGATGTTTGAACTGCTGCGCGGGATCCAATAGAAATCCAGATCACTGACTCATTGAAGCAGCCAGACAGCGGTAACACGGGCCGTTGCTTTAAGTTTCAACAGAGGTTTCAGATCGATTAAACATGGATTTCTAACGTCACCCCGAAGGAAAGAATAATTGTATCTTGTTGTAATTATTACTCAGGGATTTGTGTTGATTCAGGTTGGTTCATTTAGTAATTTATAAGCAAAGTAGTTGGTTTGTTCAATAAGACAACAGTTGCAAGAGTTAAGGTTACCTTGCTAGGAGCTAACTGAGCCAGCAACAACTTTGATATTGCCCTTGCTTCGTGTATTTAGGTAACGTGAACTGGATTCATGTATTTGTTGGTTTATGTTGAATGGGTATTATACCGTTAACATTAGACTACATTTACTTTTTTACTGTCAAGCGATTCAGTTTTGAATCTATTTCATTACACAAATCTACCTACGTTGGTCAGGGGCGGGTGGGTTAATTGAGTTAAAATATTTGAATCGCGTTAGTTTCTCACAACTAACGTCAATGAATCAGATTACCGCGTTAAATCGACAGCCCTCATTATCGATTGTACTAATCTTTCACAGATCTGCAGCTAACTTGCATGCAGCTGACATTTAGCTGGCCTAGCATTATGTCTGTGTCTGGCAAACTGGTCTTACAAAGCAAAAATGATGCCCATGACGCTACAATCAGACTCACAAGACACAAAACTGTGACCTTCCCATGTGAGATCTGATGAAACAGCCGTGATCTAAATTCACTAAAAGCCAAACTCTTCTAAAGCCCAAGGTGTGATGAGAAAGTTTGCAGTGGTCCAATGGGTCAGTGGGGAGGATGCTGGGATGTATAGCGAGGTGGAAACCGAAGCCATACGTAAATATGATGACACCAAGATGGATGACGATGGATACCCGCAAACTGACTGTTCAGCTGCTGTGGGATGGCAGAAAGGGAAAAAGCCCAAACATGGCTGGCCAGTGTACGCTGCCTCTATCAAGTTTGTGAGCAGTAAGTAGACCTATCTAATGCATTTAATTTGTTTTTACACTGTCGGGGCCAATAAATAATGTGAAGCTGTTATGATACACGGATATACGGATTCAGATGAAACTGATGTTGAGAATACACCGGTAAGACTGTTTGTATTCCACTGTCACCGAATGAATGTCATGCATATAATCACACACCATTTACTTAAGTACCAATTCACATAATAATACATTTGAACTTAAAAAACAAAGAAATCTGGTATTAAATCTAGGCTAAGTCCTACTGTTATTTAGAACAGTAAAACCAGCAGTGACAAAAAGTCTATGCAAGGGAAGTCAATCACCTTCATTTATATAGCGCTTTTAACAATATGAATTGTTTGAAAGCAGCTTTCCAGTGATAAGAAATGAAAGTGACAGAGATTGTTTTGGCTTTACAGCAGCTCTAGAATAAAGTTATTGTCCAGCTCAAGTTAGTTTTGATTGATTGACTTGCATGCGAAGATCATTAGTTATTAACGACAACGTTGTAACAGAAAACCCTTAACGCGCTCCGGCCGCCCATCCGCACAAAACAGAGCCTGGTGGCTCAACAACGCGCTCCCGGAAATAGGTTCCAAGGTGCGAGCGATTATCCGCTATCTGTGCGCAAACATACGCAACCTCTGCGCAAACACCGACAACAAAGTAACCTTCTTGTTTTTGCACCTGACTATGTCCAAAATATGCATGTCATTAAGAACTGTGGTAACACTTTATTTGAATAGTCCAGAATGATGCATTAGTTAAGCATAAGTACACTAGTAATTCTGATTAGTAAGGACATATTACCCATTATTTAACATGTATTAAACATTTGAAGGATCAACATTCTTTCATATTAACAACTTAGCAAACCATATTATTTGTGTGTAGTAATGTACCTCACCATCTATTATGTTAACTGGACTATGTTTAGTTATCTTCTACCCATTGATTAGCATATTCTGTCTTGATAATCTCTGAATTGTGTTCAGGGGACGGGGTTTATGTCAGTTCTAGGGTTAGTGATGTCACTAACCCAGCCGTTTGTTGTAGTCCTTAAAAAACGATTTCTTTAACAGCAAATATCTCCCTTTGCTTTGAACTTTGAGCTTCGTAACTTTGCAGATGTTGTTTATGCTCAAACAGCAACATTACACACTAACTAAAGTTAGAAAAGTGAAATCATATTCAAGCACCCCGTTAAAGCTCTGATTTCAGAGAGAAGCGCAGAGAGCTGCTATTTGATTTGCGCTCATTTCATTCCTAAGTTTACACACATTCATTTCACACGGACATTATTGCCTAGTGATTTCAGACATTTAAGTTTCGTGATATGATCCCCTGGCTCACCTGTTATCCATCAAACACAAGCTGTGACTGTCTCAGCCTTAGCCGCATATTATTCGGCAAAATTATTCGTTATTGGTTTTGAAGCCATTATCCGTGCCTTTCCGAATAAGGTATTGTGCTTCGGGACACCCCTAGTGTAAATCTTTACAACAGGGAGTCCAATTCTCTTTAGTACTGTGTTGTTGGCAGTTTAGCCATAATTATTGCCTTATTCTAGGCCAATAAACATAAATATCACTGAATTAGTGCAATAATTAATGTGAATATAACTTTCACTTTAGAACAGGCGGTCAAATTGTCTTTCTTACAATATTTGAGCAATTTATAACTGTAAAACCAGCACTAATTAAACATAGTTACTAGCTTCATATTGTTCAGTTAATTTAATAGATACATTATGTATAAGGTACACTTATAAATTTCAATTAAAGAAGTGAATTTATAGTATTACCTTATCACGAATCCTGGAGTCTTGTAGAACTCAATTTCTGTAATAATTGGACGCAGACAGATATAAATTGTCAAATTTATTCAAAAACAAAGACTAAATGTAGCACTACACTAATTATACAAAAGGGAAAAACTAATTAAAATTCAACTCTAGATCAACAAATCAAAGACAAATCACTTCCGTGACCAAATCAAAGACCATGGGATCGCATATGATAACACACAAATCTTTAAACAAAAAAGGTTATAAACACATTGACTACAACACCGGTTAGTAAGACGAAGGTGAGTCTCTCATTAGTATTGTTAGTCAGACATTAAATAACTACGCAGGTTAGTATTTATGTCAGGTAACTTCTCGTTATATATATATATATATATATCAGTCTCATTAACGTTTAGGTACAGAGAAAGATCCTATCATTACTTGTTACCACAATTTCCCTTAACTGATTATTATTCAATGATTAAGGATAGGCAGGGCCACCAATAATCTAATGTCTATTCACTTGTGTCAATTTCAGACTAAACAGTTAAACAGGAATGAGAAGATATTTCTCGGCGTTGACAGATTTTATTTCTAAAATTATCAACAAAACAGTTTAATGCAACTCACATTTATATTTAAGAAAACTAAATGATATTACACATTCTAGAGTTATGAATCACAGATTAACATTTCTAATTGATTTCTTAAATGTCATGAATCACAAACTCCAAACTGTTAAACTTATCTGAACTTCGTCGCAGAGAGGCCTCTCTGGCTTCGGGCTCAGATAACAGCACACGGCACGAGGTCCGTGTGGTTTGGAACAAAGGCAGTCCGGTTCGGCTTTGTCCAAGAACTTCCACTCAGTCGATGCACCTGGAAGTTGGGGTTTCGCGAATGTAGAGTCTTTTCCAAACAGATTTTCCATTGGTTTGAAGGCTCCAAGGTTGTGCACAAAATCTTCTTTGTAAGCAGGGTTCCACCGTAGTTACTTGAAGACAAAGTCTTTGAGGAAAGCAGGGCCCTGTTCGTTCCAAGGGTCAAGTTTCTTAAGACTCAAATAGCTATTTAAATGACTGACACTTTCGTATTCAGTCGACTTAGTCAATTGTCCAGCTGTAAAACTCCACTGATCAGGTGGGTCTGTAAAGTTATTTATTTAATAAAGTCCTTTAAAAGAATTCTTCGTACGGCTCAATCTCCTTCTCCCAGTTTAATTCTTCTGTTGCCGGCAAAGACTTGGTTGGTTTCTGGTTCCGGTTCTGGCAACAGAGCTACAGGTTGCGAGTTTCTGGTTCAGGTGAGAGAGAGAGTAAGAGAGAGAGACCGTGCGCTGTTCTTTATAGTCTGTCAGATCAATAGGTGATTGGTTCTTGATTTTTTTAGATTGGATTTCGGTTTCAGCCCCCAGTGTCCTATTGGAGGGGGGCTTGATTTATGACTGATGTCAATCCATGCCATCTTTTGGAAATGCCGGTTGGCCCGGGTTCGTAGCTCTATGTCGGGATTTCGGCTCTCGTCCACTTCAAAGAGTTTTTATTACCTACAGGCCCCTTTCTCCTATCTCATAGCAGGATTCCAAACTATTTGGCCTATTCTCGGTGCCATCCTCCCCAAAACTGTCACTTTGATGTAAACCAGTTCCAAGCTGATGAGTTAAGGAACTCTGATAACTTTTGGTGGGGGGAGAGGTCTTCTTTAGATCAGTGCTTCAGCTCAGAGCTAAAATGCTCTTATCAAAATACACCCAACATAACACTACAATAATATATGGTTTGCTAAGTTGTAAATAATGGCTAAAATGCATTTACTGTGCATTCGGTTAATCATTAATTACTAGGTTTATGTTTATTCATTGCATGAATGTGGATCCTTCAAATGTTTAATAAATAATGACTAATATGTAAAGGTAAAAATTAATTACAAGTGTGTTTGTGCTTAACTAATGCATACTTCTGGCCCCTTAAAATAAAGTGTTATCAGATCTCCTTTGAGATATGACTCCCTCCCCTTCAGGTTCTGCAACGTTGAATAAATAAACTTAGATAGCCGCGACTGTTTCCCAAAAATGTATTGTTTCAAATATGCCGTTTAACAGCATTTGTTAGGGGTGTAACGTTACGGTACACAAAACTGACAGTTCGGTACGTACCTCGGTTTTGAAGTCTCGGTTCGTTATGGGTTCGGTACAGCGGGGGGGGGGAACTAAACATTAATTCCGTTGTGCATGTTTCTAAGCTATGCAAAAGAGATTTCACTTCTTTCTCAGTCTGTCTGGTGATGCATAGCCCACATAGGGCACGTGCAACACATAACACAACATTTAGAAAGTGGGTGACACTTATTTTGTTACATATAAGAGCGACACTACTCCAGACACTCCCTTGCTCGTGATCTAAAGTTAGACAGAGATGCTGTGCTTGGCTGGGGTCACCTATCAGACAGGCCTCACACTTATCAACTAATTCACGGCCAATACAATGTTGTAACACTAGCGCAAAAATGCCCTTTATGGTGTGTGTCATCACTAGTGTTACATGATCATCATAGTTTTTACAATTATATCTCGGAACTTCCCTGTCTGAATCAAAACTCTTGTGGGTTCTAGCAAGGCAAGAACAGAAGCATGCAATGTTCAATCTTGTTCGGGGTCTTAAAGAGTTGACAGAGGAATCCATATCACTGGTGTCTGGTACTCCACTATTCTAATGAAGAGAAAAGAAAATAACACTTAAAACTGTAATGTGTGTCGGTCAGTAAAGAAGTACACAACTAAACACAGTTGTAGGACCTGTATATTTACCTCTCTTTCCATTGATGGTCCAAATCCATCATCAGTGTCTGAGGTTTTATCCTCCCTGCCATGTTCATGGTCCTTGTCATCATCTTCAGACTCATCACCAGTGTTGACACCTTCGTCTTCATCAGACATTGGGAGAGCATCCCTGGGGCTCGGAGGAGGAGCGCTGACACTATTCTTTTGATAAACATACAAAGAAGAAAACATGCATTTAAATTCACTTTGCATTGAAATTTATATATACACACATACGGCCTAACAGCATGTAAACACCGGCATACGTTTAAAATTAATAATAATATTCTAAACACGTTTTTAAAGTAAAATAAAGTGTTACCTCTTTTGGGTCCCTGTCTTCCGACCATCTTAATTTTGTGTTAGGTGCCCCCGCATCTTCATCAGCAGCGTGGTCGCTAGGGGGTGTCTTCTTAGCTGGTGTAGCCATAGTGCACTATGGGGGTTTCCACCAGTTACCGCAGACCTGTTCTGTCCCGAACGGGTGACATGTTTTCTGTGTTTACCAGCATGCTCTTTATACTGTAAATGGTGGCCGGCGGCTCTACAGAGGAGGCGGGGTGTGGGTGGGGTTGGGGGCGTGTGTGGGGACACGTGGGTAAATTGGGGGCAGTGGCTCTACAGAGGAGGAGGAGGAGTGTGGGCGGAGTTGGGTGCGTGTATGGGTGCCACGTGGGTACAGTCATTTGTACCCATTAGGCTCGTGTCCATAACAAATATGTGATAACAATTTATCTCTCCAAATGGTCACCTCACCCAGTGTGTACACGTTGTTTTGAACGTGAGACCATGACCATAGCACGCATAGATACAGATGTCTGTTGGAGATCAACTTTATCGGAGTGAAATAGACACCCCAACATACCGCCCCAACTGAATTCTGTAATAAGAACAACATTTTTGGCGGTTTCCTGGTATGTTATGTGGAATACAATTTTGTGTGATTCTTAGAAAAATTATGAAATACCATTTTGCCCCCCCATAAATAAGCCGCTCCAAGCAGTTAATTTTACACATCCAATATAATATATGAAGGGACACACTCTTCATAATGGCATCTGACTGGGGTCCATTTGATGAGGAAGAGCTAGTAAATGCGTTATCATGTATTGATGGTAAGAATGTTTTTTATAGTAATAGAGTTGGGTTTAAAAGTGTTAGTATATCATGCATAGTTCATGGTTTGTATAATTTAAGGTGAGAGAGAACCGAGATATTACAGCACAGAATAACAGAGCCGAGACTGTCGGGCCGAGCACCCCGCAGGGGACCACGGAGAGTGGAACTCACAACCCCCAACGCCTACGTCCCGAACAGCGCCTTCCAAACCGCAGGAGACACGTGTTCTGAAGGTGGGCCAAAGCAATGTGTTTAATGGCCAGTTTTATTCAGATTTCATGGTATGCCATAGAACAAGTTGTTACATATTATGAATTAATTACATCTTCTAAAACATAATATCGTGTACATTTATGTGACCAATGTTTGTTTTTTGATTTGACAGTTGTTTAACCCACATAACTACACACTCCCCCACCCACCCCAAGTCACAGAGCAAACTTTGAATGGAGGTGTGTAACATTCACCGTTTTTACCAATGTTATTAATAATAATAATAATAATAATAATAATATTATATTTTGTATTTGTTCGAAATGTAGTGAAAAGTCACTGTATAAAGTGTAATTGACATGTTTGTTTTATTATAGCTAAAAATGCGGCACAGCCTGCATTGCCCTGCTTGAGAGGCGTGTCAAGTGGAAAACAGCTGAAGAGATCCGATCGTGCTGATAAAGGGAGGTCCGTTCTACAGCGGGGGAGACAGCCACCAGTCACACAAAGGGGAAACACAGCGCCCAGAAAAGCCCTGAGTAAGACAAACCGGGTGGCACACGACACCACCGATGTGGGGGTGCAATGTGTGAAAGTGAACCGACCGAGCTCCGCTACTGTAAAAAGAGGTAAACGGGGTAAAAGCACGGTTAAAGCCACCACTAGTGGGGATACTGAGATGAAATGTGATCAATCACCCTGTGTTGACATACAGACCCCTGGTGATTGTAGGGCCCTGGTGTTTAGCAAGATATGCAGTCAGCTTGTGGAGGCGTTAAACACCGCTCAGTGCAAAATACATGTTTTGACAAATTTGTTAAAACAAATAGGGAATTGACCCGTTTCTGATGAGAGTTTGATGAATCTGTAATTCACACTGTGAATCAATCAGTCTCTGCAAGATCGAGAAGGGTTGTTACAAAAAACAACCAATTCTGAAAACAACAATTGACAAACAATGAAAAAGGAGAAGCACAAAAACTGTCAGTCTGCTTGTGTAATTAGGGGGGTAATGCGAAATAAAATTAATGCTGCGAAAAGAATGCTGCGTAGGCTTAAATTTAGAACAAATGTGTCACAATTAGCACGGTCACAGACACTGTTGCACACTCTCCAGACGGGAGGCCATCCGGTAAACTTGGAAATTCAGGAATATATAGATCAGGATGTATCTAAGGAACTAGCATCGGTAGCTAATAACAATGATAATCAGTTCGGGGGTGGTGATGCTGCTATGTTAGAGATGAATAATGAAAATGATGAACAAATGGCTGAGGGTGGCGTTGGCGGGGACCCTCCTTGGGGGTTTTTGGAGATTATTCGTCGCTATGACCGAGAAATTAATAGGTTTCGGGCTATGGAGTTTTATGAAGAATTCAGGTTTGTGAACCTGGATCTGGTACAATCTTATATGAATGCTGTCCGTATTGTGCATGGAGCTGTGCAAGGATTGCTAAATGAAATATCACACAATGTGGGTCCTAATGATTTTGTACAGCTGAGACCGAGCTCGGGGTCATTAAATAATCCTTTCTAATCGAGGAGGCGAAATGTGGGGGAGCTGGACGCTGCAGATTTCTTAGAGAGCATAGCTAATTTACTACAAAGTCACAACAAAATTCTATCACATGTGAGTTTGCGAATAACGGTCACTGTGATTAGAAATATGCAAGGTGGTGGTGGTGCGCGGAGGCGCTTAAAAGGTATATTATTTAGTAAAATAATAGACATAAACCAAGGTAACAATTTATGTTTTGCTGCCAGTGTGTACCGCCTGTGGAAGGGTAAAGAATGCACAGATTCCGAAATGTTATATGGTGCCAAACGAATGCATAGCCAGCTGGGGTTTTCAATTCAGAAAAAAAAATGTTTATCAGATATTCAGGCATTTGAAAGACTATTGGGGGTCATTATCAAAGTATTGTACCATGAAAACGGATGGGAATATTTTACTACGGGGCCTACACCTATAAATTCTAAGTATCCGTTGCTCTTATCCTGTATCAAGTGTTGCTCATTGCTTCGCTGTCCTCGTCCTGTACCCTCAGTGTTTTCAGAGCCCGTTCTTGATCTTGTAGAAATATATTGCAGAAGAGCAGAACTACAATCACACTTTTTCAATGCTATTGCTGTTTTCTACCTCCCTGGTGAGGTACCAATGCGGGAAGTTTGTGAGAGTATTTCTAAAATGTGTATGATCCAATACACACAGTTATTTAAAAAGCTGACGTCTTGTACATGCTCACCAGAACCAAGCCTAATTAAATAACACATTTAATATTAAATAAGTACATGTGCAGTAGCCACTTGGACAATTACAGATCCCCAGGTCAAAACACAACAGAAAGACATGGAAGATCGTATTTTCAAATCACACCTGTGGCCCCCCTAACTGTAATTTGGTATTAGTGGGTCAAAGGATTTATTTAGTTCAAGTCATAATAAGATTATATTTTGAAAGGAAACACTACAGGATGTAATATTTAAAATGACTGTGAGTACCTTTCATTAACATTGTTTTAAAGGCTGGGACCAATATGGTGGAATATCTCCAACACACGGACATTGAGAGACTCGACCCCTTTGTGCTGCTGCTCAGAGACCAACTCTCAGTTGTCTCTGAGTAGGCTATGGATCAACTTCCTTTCCTAATATGAAGGAGACAATGGATACAAAACCTATAGGCAACTATGAAAAACAGGTGATTATTGTTATTCTTCTCATTATAAACTACTTAATACATCTCTCGCATAAAGTACAACAGGATAGTGGTGACGTCATTCAGGATTGGATTGCCATTGGTCAAAAGCCCTCTGAGAGAAATTGTGTGGCGACACTCCACACTCTTAGAAGAAATTGTTCTGCACAGAACCATAAAGGGTTCCTCGAGTAATCGCTCTGGTGGATCCCTTTATGGTTCTATGTAGAACCCCTTCAAAGGGGTTACATGAAGAACCCCCAAACATAGCGTTCTACACAGAACCATTCGTTTTAAAATGTTATATATAGAACCCATTCAAAAGGGGGACACGTGCTATACCTGAATTTGTTTTCCAAATACAATCTTTAAAAAATGTATGAGTTCATATATACAAACACACATACACAACGTAGAAATCACACTACTAGTGAAGTAACTTCATTTACATTATATGCCACAACTCCTCAATTTGGAACGCAAAAACAAGACATCTGATGTAAAAGTGTAAACTAATTACGAACAGCACTTTTGATTTTTATCTTCAATTCAGGGGCTACTTATTCGAACAGTAAACTGTATTCTCTCTTCAGAGTGACTGGAATGTTTTTGCCTACATTCAACTTAAATATGAAAGTTTCCAAAAACGGCATAGTTTTCTTTAAGGCTATTCAATGCCAAACACAAAATTCTCTCTGCTTTCAGTGCTTGTCCTTCAGCACAATTATACAGGTTCATGATGTTCTCATTTCAATACATTGTTTTCTTATTTAAACTATTTGACTTTGAGCTTACATTGAGAATAAAATCACGTTTGCAAGTAAAACCTGACCAAGAAAGGAAGCAGCACTACAATAAAACAATACACAGAATACAAAGCAGTTCCTTCAAAAGTGAAAGTGATAAAGAGTGATGTCTGTCAGTAAATTACGTTGAGATCTATTGCATAATCTACAACATTTTATACATCAAACCCAATTTACTAATATTATTGTTATGCATTAATTTGTCACATCTGCCTTTGTTGGTTAGGATAACAGTACAGGATCATCAATATGTACTGAAACGAAACCTGTCCTAGTAAGGTCGTGTCCTAACTGGATTTGACAGAGGAGCATGTAGCTGCCACCACCTTTGGTTTACCGGACGGTCCGGTCGAATAACCCTGGAAGCTAAAATTAGTGATGTTAAAGGGAGAGTGAAAAACCAAGAGGAAGTATATAACCAAGTCTTTTTAATAACCAATTTAATACGCTGGGTACACAATGTGCAATTTAGGCAAATAGAATAACAATCACAGTATCACTAAACAATCCATAAAAAGTCAATATCCATTAAACAGTTAAGTTAATTTCTCCCTCAAATACATACGACCAATTATTATAATAAAACCGCAATTGACCTTCATTAAAGAAATACTAAAATAAACCATACAATAAACACCAATGTAAGTGAAAAGAAACCACAATATAAACATCAGATAAACCATACAATAAACACACCAATATAAGTTACCACAATTACAACAGCAATTTCAACTATAAAAGCACACAATACAAACTCTTCAATGTAAAGCCAAAATTCACAACAAGCCAAAAAAAAAAAAAAAACGGGTTAATTGCTGTTTTAGATCAATTGATTGGAATATAGCTAATAGGATCAGCAAAATCCAATCAATCAATCACTCACTTGGCCCTGTTACACAGACTGATTAATAGCAGTATGTTTAAGTCTAACCATAAATTCATAAATTAAAGCAAAGAAACTGTTACTATGGGCAAGGACTTGTATAAAACCAAGTTTAAACAATGAAAACATGTAATCAAATACACATAATCCCACAAACAAACACATATAGATTTAAAATAGAGTCAGAGAGCTCCCGTCAACTGAACAGCTCCCCAGTGGCTCCAGAGGTTCAGCTCCAGGCTGGATCTAAACATTTAACTGTATATAGAGTGCATAAGGCATCACAAATTATAAATAAATTATATATTCTAGTTTGAGAATAATGTTAAAGTAATACACAATATACACTAAATAATAAAAATAAAGTAATAATAAAGTAAATAAATAGTAATGGTGTCGTCTAAGACCCAGAAGGACAAGGATTTGTTTGTTAAAAATCATATTATGGACAAATTCTATAAAGTCAAATTAAAGGGAAATGAAAGGCTGACATCCACAGGAGCAGCACTCTGGTGCAGCCCTGACAGCCTGATGTAAAATCCAGGCAGGAGAATGTAAACAGAATAGTGATATATTATAGTCTTATTTTCAGAAAATGTTTGGGGCCAGCATAAAATACCTGAAATAAATTAGACCTTGGATTTAAGATGAGTGAAGTAGTCAAAGGGTACGAATTTGAAGGATACTATAGAAATATAAAATGACAAGCATTGAAGAAGTGAGCTAAATTAACATTGAACCATTTAAAGGAGAAAATAAAAATAAAATACTATTTTACAACCCAGAAATACAAAATAAAATGTTGAAAATTGAATTTGAGCTAATTTCTGAAATGGGAATCTGAGGAAACAGTAAAATATGGTGAAGATATGAATACATAGATGTAGAACCGTCTCGCAAATAAGTGGAGAAATCGTGGAGATAAAGCAAATAGAACTTTAATCAAGCCGCTCGGAAGCCCCACGTCAGGAATAATTCCTTCAGTGAGAACTTAATGTTTACCAACATGAGTGCAGCTTTATAGGAAAATGACGTAACATCTTATGGCCGTTCATCCAATCAGAAGATACAGGTCCGGGTCCGTTTTATGATCTGTCCTCCCGTGAAGAGGTGATGGATCCAAAGCAGATGTCCGTCTTTGATGTGCACTAGGAAGATGCGATCCCACGGTCGTCATTTACCTAGTGTCAATCGCTCGTTAACAGAAACAATTCCTGCCTATCTGGAGAAACGATTAAGTCATAAACAAATTCTCAGCAGACATCTGTAGGCTATTTCGGCACTGGGTGATCTTTCATTTCTGACAGGAGTTTCTAACAAATCAACCTTGTTGACCCTTTACTTGTGCTGCTAAATCTAATCTGCTCAGTCTGTATACAAACTACTTCTAATGCTAGTATTAATATAAAACATTATATAATTATCACAAAACACTTTCTTCAACTTCCTATACAGAGTCTTCAATAGATAACCAGATACTCCAGGAAATTAAAGGGTCGTTTGGTAGCTGTGAGTTCCACAATGAAGAGTTTTTGAAATTCCCAGATATAAGATCCCTAAATACAATGTGTAGGTAAGAAATTAACTATTGATCAGTTCAACCTAGTTTCGGGAACAGTTCTTCTGAACATGTACCGGTGTAGATTGGACTTCAATAGGAGGAAGTTGACACAATAAGGACATATGAGCCGCGCAGGTGGACAGTCTTAGTGCCCACGCAAACTCTTCATTGGGGAAATCATTGACTGGACACATTTTTTGAAACTTTGTTTTCCTGAGGTACCTGGGAATCATTATTGAAATCAATTAAAAGGCTTATTTTCTAAAAGATATTTTGTTAAGTAAATATTTTAGTTAAAATAATGGAGTGAAATGTGTGTATAAATAGTAATAATACATGTCAATAAATATAACTTGAATTTTCTTGTAAGAAATTAGGAAAAGGAGAAAGAACAGCTTTTAGGATACAGAGCAATTTAGTGGGTCTGAGCGATGTTGAGGAAGGTTTGAGGAAGTTGACGAGGGGTTTAAGAGTTGATAAGGCTTGGGAAGCTGGAAAAAGGGAGTTTGATATGTGTGAAAGACATGTGCTGCCACTTTCAGCATGAGAGTTGTGAAGGTGGTTGAATGGAATATGAGGGAAAATAAGGAAGTTACTGAAGGTATAACTTAATGTAAAATAAATAAATCATTGAATGAGATAGTTTAAAGTCTAAAGTCATGATATTGTATGGAAATAGTCCTTTCACTAACAGAAATACCCTATCAATTAGGAAGGGATTCACCCCCCAGGAAGGAGGGGGGGGTCAGTGAAAGTGTCTGTGAGCTCAGCTGGGAAATTGAGAATAGTTACATTACTAATGCTAATAATATTGATGTTGATAGTCTTTGGCAAGATGGGCAAGATGGGCACTGCCTGTGGTATCTGTTCCAACAGAGCTCTCGATTGCTTAATTGAACCTTAATCAGAGCATTTTCATTATTTTTAACTGTAGAGGGTTTAAGTTAAGCATAGAATTGTATGAATAACATATTAAAGAACCAACTATTTTTTACACAATTTGAAAAGTACAATCTAAGCCGGTTGTTCATTTAATGGAGTCATTGAGTGTCCGGTTGAACAGAAAGCAGCAGGTCGGGGCCTAACCGATGAGCCGCTGCCCTCTGCTCAAACCTGCAGCTCGCCAGGCAGGCGAGTAGATCCAACACAATTCATATTAAAGATGCGACTCGGGTCCGAGACCGGCAGCAGCCAATGAGAGTCGAGCACATCCACGAAAACAAGTTACATTATTTTGAGTTTTTGATTTTGACTTTCATAAGTATTGATTCAAATACCTCAAATAACAATAGTTGTTTTGGGGCATCATGATGCAAAAGACCTAAATTCCGTGAAATCCTGCCTGTCGTTAAATGTGAGCAGCCCACCATTTTAAATATCGTCTGGGATTTAAAGAATCGCGTTAGCGTGGGTCTAGCTTTAATTTCAACACTTGTCAAGACACTTTTGGACTTTTGCACTTTTTTTACACAACATGAAATGAAAGCTTTTACTTTGCAGAACAATCTGAAGCAGAGTGACCATGATTTCACTTTGCTGTAAAATCATGGTTGCTCTGCGTCAGATTGTTGTGCAGAGTAAAAGTGTGGAAGTGGAAACAGTGTAGCTCATTGCCAGAGCCAGGGATCGGACCTGGGGCTTCATACCTTCAGTCTGACGCGCTCCCGACTGAGCTACTCGGGCAACTCCGGAAAGACCCGGAAGAGCGCTATTAACTGTGCGCTGTTTCTGCTGTCACTCATCTCCTGCAACAGGCCCGTAGCCAGCCTAGTGGAAGGGGGGTTCTTTTTTTCAAAAAGTGGACCTTTTTGCAGTTTTTCCCCTCATTTTGTATTCAATTATGAGGTTTAAATACTTCATTTTGGTTACTTTTTATGCACTAATTTGTGCTGGATTAGCTTGTCTGCTGGTATCTTAACGAGGACGCTTTTTGATGCACCGAAAATATTTACTACAATGTTGTCAAATTGCTTACCAAGATCATGTACCACCTTTTTCAGTCCAAACACACGCATGCACGCACGCAGACACACAGACACATGCGCACACACACACACACACACACACACACACACACACGTGAATGGAGCGCCGACACATCACACATATTCAGGGTAAAAATCTTCTGAATCGGTCACTGTAGCTAGCTAGTCCCACTGGATGGATAATGGTCAGAATTTACTGTGTTCTTCCTTGACCCATGCTACACCCCTCCACTGAGTTTCGTGAAAATCGGTCTTGTAGTTTTTGTGTAATCTGACAGACACAGACACACACGAGTAAAAACATTAGCTACCTTCTGCGTGGAGTTGACGACTGTTTGCTAGCACGTAGTTAGCGTTATCTATCTCAACTGTTAGATTAGGTAGTAAATATAACAACCTTACCCTGTTTGGCAGTGTTTTTGAACATATGTTCAATATTCTGCGACAATGACGCTGCTGCCTGCTTTCTCTCCCGTCTCTCCTGCTCTTTTCACCCCATACTCACTATCCAGCTTGATGTCGTTTGCATAACGTCAGTTGCTGCGCACAGGGCCAATTTGGTGCCCTAGGCAAGATTTTAAGTGGTGCCCCCTGCATCGCAGGGTCATTGTGTTCATACACTCACAGACTGCATAGCTTTATGTCTTTGAGATCTTCTTTATTTTAGAAACAAAACCCCCACACAAACAGTATAAAAACAGTATTAAAGAAACAAGTGACATAAAATGAATTATAAATACAGTATTATAAAAGTATTGCACGAAAAAACGATATTACAGACACCTTAGTGCAATATGCATAATGTAGCAATGTTCTACAGCAGGGGTAGTCAATTATGTTGTGTCAGGGTCCACATTTCTTGGTCAAGGTATAGTCAAGGTCCAGACATGGACTAAATCTGTGAATTAGTCATTTACCCCGTTGCTTATATTTAGTACATTCATTTCACAAAGTACAAAAATCAACTGGTTAAATAAATGTATATATTTGTATTAAAACCACTTACATTTTAATTTGTTAAAGATTATTGTAGTCATATAGATAAACATAATAGAAACTTTCAAGCATTTTGTGTCTTATTAGATTCAAGTCTGTACCATTTCCCTTTGTCCCACTGTGCACTGCACAAAATTAGTGTTGAAAAATGAGGGCGAAGACGATTGAGTAATTCAGGGTGCGGGTTCTGGGGAAGATGTTAACAACTGGAGACAAGTCAAAAAACAGCTCAAAATCTCCATGAAATCAGGCAGATTTGGACTCAAACATATCTTTGCTTCACAACCACACATCAGCAGCGGAAAATCCCATATCAAGCAACATTATATATGCAAACTGGACGCGGTGCCGGTGGGTGTGATGGAAACGTGTCGCTGCTGAAACGCGTCTGCACTGAAATCCGCTGCGTCCGCCGCTGCCGGACGAGTTTCTAGGTGAACACAAGCTATGGCACCGTGACCCCCGGTCGTGTGCGCACTTTTATATTTTAGAGGCGAGGTTGACAATGTCCAATTTTAGCTGCTTATGTATAGAAATCAGCAAAACCCAATAGCTGTGTTTGTGTTGTTTTTGACAGTACAAAGTGCCGCTGTTGCCCAGTGCAGAGAGAGCAGGGAATCTGCGCGCAGTCAACTCACTGACTGACTCCCTAACAGCAGCTCTATACAGGACATCCCATATTAACACTCACATCCTATTGGCTAATAACCAGGAATTGCTGTGACTTGGTTCCACACAATAACAAGCACTGAGTGCAACAAACCTCCGTACAAATGTTCACTCTTTCGGGCGCCCCTAGCATTTGCCTATTCCGATAGGGCCGGCCTTGGCTTCGCATGTAATACTCCTGTAAAGGATCATTTTAATGAAGACAAAAAAACGGACTTTGGCTACAGGCATGTGCAATGCCGTGTTTATGTGAGAGCTGTGACGCGCTGTAGCAGCAACTACATGTTTTCTACATCTCATCTCTAATGTGAGACAATAAATACATGCATGTGCAAATAGTGCTACATGTTCAATGAATCGCCAACATTGGAATCGGCAGGGACATGTATCTATGTATTTAATATTGGTTTAGTTATTTATTCCTGTAGTGTAAAATAAAAACCGCAAGAGTAGAAAAAGCATTTTTGCACGACCACGGTGTATTTCTGCGCTCGATCATTGTAGCAGTGAATGACGTCATACAAGCCCGCTGTGTCAATCACAGCCAGTGGGCGGTGTCCAGTGCGCTTATTGGCCGACATTATACTTCAGCGTTTAGTGTCACCGTCTCACAAACACTGAAACCCCAGAGGAGATGAGATGTAGTAAACATGTAGTTGCTGCTACAGCGCGTCACAGCTCTCACATAAACACGGCATTGCAGGAGATGAGTGACGGCAGAAACAGCGCACAGTTAATAGCGCCCTTCCGCGCCGATGTTCCGTTGCCGGAGTAGCTCAGCTGGAGAGCAGCAGGGTGACGATCCGGAGGATCCGGCTTCGAGGTCTGGCCCGGCAATGTGTGACTTGACATCCAGCCAATGTTTTTTTATTTGCAGGACGATGTCAAGCAGCGACCATGATTGCACTGCGCTGTATAAGTCATGCTCGCACTGTCCCGGGCCTTTGCTTTTGTATGCAGGATAATCCATGCCAGAATTAAAAATGAATACACAGAGAAAATCATCAATGAATCAATACATGTTGAAATAAATAAATGAATACATCAATAAATAAATAGACATAGGTCAATATGCAGCGGCTCGTTTGGAAAACCGAGCTCAACATCCTTCCCCAACAAATAGGCCACGACTTGCCGCAGCCCTGTAGACGGGGCGTCCATTTTCCACATGAATTTACTAGCTAAGAGTTGTATTGTTGTGCAGAAGCTATTTTTGACTTTGTTCTGAATCGCACTGTCTGTTACACGTGGCTCGAAGCCCAATGTTTGCGCTACAATGTTAACGTTCATATTTCACACTTTCTATTTTTGTCTTTTTTTTAGCCCAAGTGTCCAGGCTTTTCGCGCATGTAGACGATGTGCAAAAAGAAGCGCACTTTCCCGCTCCAGCGCCGCGCTGTTATGTCATGCTGTAAATATAGTAGTACTGTGATGAGCCAGTCGGCTCTGTCACTGATTGAATTGGCTCTTATTAACCCTAATTGGACTGAGCATTGCGACCAATCACGGGATGTCATACCGGGAGCAGATGGGGATATAAGCAGTGCTCAGAAGACACAAGAGAGACTCTTTCTACGGCTAGCATTGCTTGTGTTGGTTTGTGTGCAGATAATAGGGGGCTGCTTGTTTTTACATGTGCAGTGTGCAGTGTGCAGTGTGCAGTGTGCAGTGTGCAGTGTGCAGTGTGCGCCAAATGCTGGGGAGCTGTTCAGTTGACGGGAGCTCTCTGACTCTATTTTAAATCTATATGTGTTTGTTTGTGGGATTATGTGTATTTGATTACATGTTTTCATTGGGCAAGGACTTGTATAAAACCAAGTTTAAACATAGTAACAGTTTCTTTGCTCTAATTTATGAATTTATGGTTAGACTTAAACATACTGCTATTAATCAGTCTGTGTAACAGGGCCAAGTGAGTGATTGATTGATTGGATTGTGCTGATCCTATTAGCTATATTCCAATCAATTGATCTAAAACAACAATTAACCCGTTTTTTGTTTTTTTTTGGCTTTACATTGAAGAGTTTGTATTTTGCTTTTATAGTTGAAATTGCTGTTGTAATTGTGGTAACGTATATTGGTGTGTTTATTGTATGGTTTATCTGATGTTTATATTGTGGTTTCTTTTCACTTACATTGGTGTTTATTGTATGGTTTATTTTAGTATTTCTTTAATGAAGGTCAATTGCGGTTTTATTATATTAATTGGTCGTATGTATTTGAGGGAGAAATTAACTTAACTGTTTAATGGATATTGACTTTTTATGGATTGTTTAGTGATACTGTGATTGTTATTCTATTTGCCTAAATTGCACATTGTGTACCCAGCGTATTAAATTGGTTATTAAAAAGACTTGGTTATATACTTCCTCTTGGCTTTTCACTCTCCCTTTAACATCACTAATTTTAGCTTCCAGGGTTATTCGACCGGACCGTCCGGTAAACCAAAGGTGGTGGCAGCTACACGCTCCTCTGTCAAATCCAGTTAGGACACGACCTTACTAGGACAGGTTTCGTTTCAGTACATATTGATGATCCTGTACTGTTATCCTAACCAACAAAGGCAGATGTGACAAATTAATGCATAACAATAATATTAGTAAATTGGGTTTGATGTATAAGGTGTTGTAGATTATGCAATAGAGGGCGGTGACGTGCACTAGGAGACTATACTATTTTGTGCATATGGCTCTCCTAATATTTTCGGTCAGCTTATTACCCAAAATATCAAATACTCTTCAGGATTGCATTCCACAAATAAAGCCAATCCGTTTTTAGTGTTTCTCTGAACACATCCAAGCTTACCTAGGCGCTACATATTCTTTTCAATTACCCGTAATTCTGATCTGTATTTTGGCTTGTTAATAGAAGATATTGAAGTTGGACTCCTAATTCAAAATAACCAATATGTATCTCAACGTAATTTACTGACAGACATCACTCTTTATCACTTTCACTTTTGAAGGAACTGCTTTGTATTCTGTGTATTGTTTTATTGTAGTGCTGCTTCCTTTCTTGGCCAGGTTTTACTTGCAAAAGTGATTTTATTCTCAATGTAAGCTCAAAGTCAAATAGTTTAAATAAGAAAACAATGTATTGAAATGAGAACATCATGAACCTGTGTAATTGTGCTGAAGGACAAGCACTGAAAGCAGAGAGAATTTTGTGTTTGGCATTGAATAGCCTTAAAGAAAACTATGCCGTTTTTGGAAACTTTCATATTTAAGTTGAATGTAGGCAAAAACATTCCAGTCACTCTGAAGAGAGAATACAGTTTACTGTGCGAATAAGTAGCCCCTGAATTGAAGATAAAAATCAAAAGTGCTGTTCGTAATTAGTTTACACTTTTACATCAGATGTCTTGTTTTTGCTTTCCAAATTGAGGAGTTGTGGCATATAATGTAAATGAAGTTACTTCACTAGTAGTGTGATTTCTACGTTGTGTATGTGTGTTTGTATATATGAACTCATACATTTTTTAAAGATTGTATTTGGAAAACAAATTCAGGTATAGCACGTGTCCCCCTTTTGAATGGGTTCTATATATAACATTTTAAAACGAATGGTTCTGTGTAGAACGCTATGTTTGGGGGTTCTTCATGTAACCCCTTTGAAGGGGTTCTACATAGAACCATAAAGGGATCCACCAGAGCGATTACTCGAGGAACCCTTTATGGTTCTGTGCAGAACAATTTCTTCTAAGAGTGTGGAGTGTCACCACACAATTTCTCTCAGAGGGCTTTTGACCAATGGCAATCCAATCCTGAATGACGTCACCACTATCCTGTTGTACTTTATGGGAGAGATGTATTAAGTAGTTTATAATGAGAAGAATAACAATAATCACCTGTTTTTCATAGGTTTTGTATCCATGGTCTCCTTCATATTAGGAAAGGAAGTTGATCCATAGCCTACTCAGAGACAACTGAGAGTTGGTCTCTGAGCAGCAGCACAAAGGGGTCGAGTCTCTCAATGTCCGTGTGTTGGAGATATTCCACCATATTGGTCCCAGCCTTTAAAACAATGTTAAAGAAGATGTTAAAGATATTGTAGAAATATATTGCAGAAGAGCAGAACTACAATCACACTTTTTCAATGCTATTGCTGTTTTCTACCTCCCTGGTGAGGTACCAATGCGGGAAGTTTGAGAGAGTATTTCTAAAATGTGTATGATCCAATACACACAGTTATTTAAAAAGCTGACGTCTTGTACATGCTCACCAGAACCAAGCCTAATTAAACATTTAATATTAAATAAGTACATGTGCAGTAGCCACTTGGACAATTACAGATCCCCAGGTCAAAACACAACAGAAAGACATGGAAGATCGTATTTTCAAATCACACCTGTGGCCCCCCTAACTGTAATTTGGTATTAGTGGGTCAAAGGATTTATTTGGTTCAAGTGATAATAAAATCATATTTTGAAATGAAACACTACAGGATGTCATATTTAAAATGACTGTGAGTACCTTTCTTTAGTGACGGTTCTGAGGGGGGCAGGGATTAGTTGAGTGTGCTAATTGGAGCTGTGAAGTGTGCAGAGAAAATACAAATGTTTTCTTTTAATATGAAAACAAAGAACTTTTTTTTAACACCGACCTGGGATTGTGTTTCTTTCCAAGTTTCCTTATTGTTTCTGAGAAGAGACTGTTCACTTGCAAAGTGAACTGGACCCGTGTGACTCGCAGGTAAGGAGAGCCCGTGTTGAACTAAGATGGCTACAGTGAGTTTTCCTGGACAAAGCTCGGGCAAAGGATAGCGCAGAGTGCACCTGCACCTGAGATTGTGTTGAGAAGCTTTGTGATAAGAGCAGGTAAAGAGGGAAAAGAAACACAAGTCAGCAGCAATAGTATTTTCTTTCTTTGAAGCACACATTTTGTTTTAACTGAAACGGGACTACAACTTTTGAAAGGGAAATAGTTGCTAGTGCACTGTATTTGTATTGAGTTTATTAGAAGAAAAAAAGCTTATATTTTGGACAGAACGAACTCGTTTGGCATGCAACTAGCAGCAAACGATGAGAAGCAAACAAAACAGCAAGTTAGCAAGTTACAGGCTGTCCTAGGTCCGGGGGTGCTTATGGTTGTTTATGGGTTCCCTTACCTTAGCCAGTGTCATGTACGGGTGTCCGTACCTTACTAGAGTGTTTGTTTTTATTATAATATATATATATATAATATATAATAATGTAATATTTCAGATAAATCGTCACAATGAGTGACACCAGCATTATTGGTTTTTTGAGAAATAAAAAAACAGAATGTAGAGAAGAAAATGTTGGAAGGAAGTTGGGAGAAAGACTGGTCTTCGAAGGAGCACCGGGACTGGTGGAAGCAACAACAACCAGATAAGACAGAGAAAGGAATTGTGATATTGTGTCAGGTTGGTGAGAATCAAGA